>NW_021319051.1:691280-891848 GCF_001605985.2 Dendrobium catenatum
AATAAGTTAGCAGATATGTGTGCTAACTTTGCTCTTAATAGTGAATTTGCTTGGGACTCTTATAGTATGGAACACATTCCTTCTCCTTTTTTACTATTATTAAAGGAGGAATGTGATGCTATTAGCTTGTATTAGCTTATTTCTTTTTTAATGCAATTGCTCTATGCATTTCTCAAAAAAAAAAAAAAAAAATACTAAAACCTAGGTGATTAGGGCTATTAACTATTATGAATGTATTTCCTTATGGTGTCATTTAAATTCATGATAAAAATATTCTCAATATTTATAAAGTTAATGGCCATAAATTAAAGTCGTATTTATGAGTGGATATAGATTGTCCAAGGCATATCACTGAATTGGTTCATCCACAAAAAGAATAATTGGTATAGTTTGGATGAAGACAATAAACTTAATACTAATGGGAGGTAATAAAAATATGTTTTGTATGTAAAATTCTTTTGGCCATTTAGTTCTTTTCTTATTTGTGTTGTAATGCTGAAATTATTATGATTAGTGTGTTTTAATTGATTTAAGTTTATTATGTTTTCTATTATTTGCATTTAATTAAATTCCTTATGGTTAAACTATTATACACTGTTTTTGATAGATATTTCACCTATGATTATTTATTTAGCCAAAATAAAAATGATAATTAAAATATATATAAAATTTTGATAATAATAAAACCATATAGTTTGAATGAACAATACATTGTACTTCATAATTTAAAAAAACTTAATAAATAACTAACTTAGATCACTTAAGTTTTTCCTTAACTTGAATTTAGAAGCAATACATTAATACCTTACCTCAAAATGGAAAAATGTATAATTAATTTTAATGAATAGATGTGAGTAGCTTTAATTAGTAAGATAAAATAAACTTAAAATTGGAATTATTTATCTTTGTAAATTCTTACATTTAAAAAATTAAGGCGGAAAATGAATGAAAGGATAAATTGACATTTGAAATCATTAATTAAGTACTCCACAAGTTTGGAAAGAATAAAAATGTGTAAAATTTAAAATAAACATTTTAAAAAAAGTTGAGTTCATTTAAACATTAGTGCTAGTTAAATGCTTAAAATCTAAGTGCAATCTTATATTTAAATTTAAAGGGACAAGTTAAGTGAACTAGTATATGTGATGGAGAACTAATGAACTTACAATTTAACGCATAGCACATCTAATCCCTAAGCTACATTATTCATATCAAATTCAGTAGTCAATGTTACACTTAAATTCATACAAAAAAAAAAAAAATCAAAACTAGCAATAATAATGATGACTAATTATAAAATTTGTTAGGACTTTTCAAATTAGAATTATAACATTGTCAATTCCAAATTACTTCTAGATTGTGATTTATTATCCTATATTTTAGTAATTTTAAATTATCAATTTTTACTTTGGTTATTAAATTAATCAAGAGTTACCTCTTACATTGCTTCAAGATAAGCAAGAATTTAAACTAGAGGAAATTTGATAAGAATAAATTATGTAATTTTTAGTTATTTAAATTTAGTAAAAATGTGTTATTTTTGTTATTTTTTATAAGAAATGTGCATGAAAAAGCAAAAAATTAAAATCATTGGATAGCATCATAGCTCCATCAATTATAATGCCATAATGCCTGCTTGATCAACACCTAAGCACCAAATCTTGATGTAAAATTCATTTTGTTCATTTAGTTCTTTTCTCATGTGCATTATAATTCTCAATTATTATGATAAGTCTGATTTATTTGCTTTAATTTTATTATCTTCCCTCTTATTTTCATTTAATTAAAATTCCTTTTGCTTAAATTGTTATACACTATTATTTATACATATTGCACCTATGATTATTTATTTAGCTAAAATAAAAATGATAATAAAAAATTATATAAAATTAAGATAATAATAAACTCTGTAATATTTATTTTAATGAACACTACAATGCACTTCATAATTAAAAAAAAAAAACTTAAGTTATTTCCTTGACTTGAATTTTGAAGCAATACATATTATACCTTGACCTCTGAATGGTAAAATGAATAATTAAGTTTAATGAATAGATGTTAGTAGTTTTAATTAGGAAGATCATAGTAAACTTAAAATTAGAATTAGTGTTCTTATTAAATCCTTACATTTAAATATTTAAGATTGAAAAAGGATGAAAAGCAAAATTGATATTCAAAATCATTAATTATGTACTCCACAAGTATTAAAAGAATAAAATGAGAAAATAATTTTATAAACTTTTAAAGAAAGATGAGTTCATTCAAAGATTGGAGCTAGTTAAATGCTTAAAGTCTAAATCAATCTTATACTTTAAATTAAAAGGGATAAGGTAAGTGAACTAGTACATGTGATGGTGAACTAAGGAACTTCAAATTTAACTACAAGCATATCTAATCCCTAAGCTATATTATTCATTTCAAATTAAGTAGTCAATGTTACACTTAAATTCATATAAAAAAAATCAAAACAAGTAATAATAATGGTGACTAATTAGAAAAATTGTTAGGACTTTTCAAATTAGAATTATAACTTTGTTAATTCCAAATTACTTCTAGATTATGATTTATTATCCTATATTTTAGTAATTTTAAATTATCAATTTTAACTTTGGCTATTAAATTAATAAGGAGTGAACTCTTACCATTGCTTAAGGACAAGTAAGAATTTAAGCTAGAGTTAAATTGACAAGTATAAATAATGTATTATTTTAGTTATTTAAATTTAATGAAAATGTATTATTTTAGTTATTTTTGTATAAGAAATGTGCAAGAAAAAGTAAAAAATTATAAGTGTTAGGTAGCGCCATAGCGCCATCAATTATAATGTCATAATGCCTACTTGATCAACACCTAAGCACCAAATTTGGATGTGGTGGTGCTGACCTTTTCAATTTTCCAGTGCCACAACATCACAAATGTAAGAATGACAATGCATTGAAGTATTTTGGTACCTAAAATCAGCACTACAACATTGGGTGTCTAAGAAAAATCTATGTAGAAATGCCAACATCACAATGTCGCAACGACAAAATTTTTATATGAGCATCACATTGCTCAAACTTTTATAGCTCTGTGGTGGATTAGTTATCAGTTTCAAGTGTCATGTTGATTCCGTGAAATGAAGCATCATTTAATGTAATAACCATGCCACATTAGCTAGCGCCGTAGCAGAGCCAACATTATAGGGCCAAGGTGCAAGTTCTTTTTTTTATCTCCATGACATCATGGTGTTTGAGTTGTATATTATACTTATTATAAATTGTTTTCAATTCTATTATTTGTGGAGTGTAGTTTTCTGAGTGATAATTATATATTTCTTAAAGTTTTTCTATAGTGCGCCTAGAGTAAAGTCTAAGTGAGGCTAGGGAAATGCATAATACTTTCTTTGGGAGATCTTAGCCTGCATTTGTATAAGCAACTCTATTATTAAAGGAAGGAGTGTTTAATAGATCTTTCGATCATTCTTGGTGATAAAGTTCTTACTCTTGTTTTACTTTATTCTTATATGGATAAAATAAATATGAGTGTTCTAATTATTTCTTTCACATTTTGCTAAATCACTTAATTTGGGATGAAAATGTAAAAATCATATTAAGTCGTACTAATATAGTCTCTAGTGTTTTAATAAAAGTATTGATGTTTTTAATGTCTCCCATTCTTAATTTAATGCATATAATGTTCGTTTGTGTTGTTAAAATTTAGTGTCATGTATTACCTATGCAATGGAATGTTGGAATAATTAGAGGAACTGAAATTTAATATTGAAATGCTTAGGCATAAGTTGTTTAAATATTTTAGGTTCTATGGAGATAGTAGAACTAAAGGAAGAATAGTGACCTTTTATTTCACCCCTATAAGCTCTACAGAGATCTAGGGATGCATATGCTTTGATCTCCATCTATAATTAAGAGTCTCATTAGGAAAGCCATGTAATTTTTACTAATCAATCTAAAACACTTTATCTCATTAGTACAAATTTTTTTACTTGCATTTTTATTCATTGGTAAGAACTTAAAAACAACATTTTTCATTTAAGTTGGATAAATTTATGGAATTAGAGTAAGCAGTAGTACTTTTGTTGCAATTTAGCAAACCACTTCCTCGTGGGTTTGACACTCAACTTTTTACTTTGTTACCTGATTTGGCATGTATACATATAAAATTTAGTGGGCTATTATTAATTTTATATCAAAGAAAATATTAAACCTATTAACTTTCATTTGTACTTTTTTGAATGAGGATAAAAAAAGTGACTTGGTTAGGTAGCTCTCAAATTTCAAGGACTATTTCACTTGGAGTTACGTTGAAATGCCTATGTTATTTCCATATATAGTAGTTCGTAAACTCAAAATTCAACATGATATAATTCCTATAAAATAAGACCTTAGATGTATACGAATAAAAATCAAACAACAAGTTATAATAGAAGTTAAAAAGTTGATCAATATTGGATTTATTCAAGAGGAGAAATATCTTTCTTGTTTGGCTAACATCAATCCTGTTTAGAAGAAAAAAGTCAAATTTGTATGTGCATGAATTATAGGGATCTAAATAAAGAGTGTCTTAAAGATGAGTTCTTATTCCTCAAACCATAACTTATGGTGGACATAGCTGAAAGTTTGTTAGGGATGCTAAACCCTTATGAACTAGCTCAAGGCTAACCAAGACCGAGAGGGGGGGGGGGGTGAATTAGTATTTTAAAAAATCTTTAATCAAAATCGCAATCACAAACCAAAATCACCACAATAAAAATCAAAGTACAGAAAATTAAATGTGAAAGAATAATAAGAAGAGAACACAGAGATTTATAGAGGTTCGGTCAATTCGACCTACATCCACTCCCCGGAGGCACCCTCCGGGTATTGCACTAAACACAGTGACTCTCCCTTTGCTCCCACAGCAAGGCGGAGAAGCCCTTACAAAACTCCTTTCCACCGCAACGGCGAGGAAAAGAACCCGACTCCTTTTGCTTCCTCCTTAAGAAGGCAAAGAACCTTGATCGATCGCTGAAGAAGACCTCCCTTGAACCCCCAAGGATGAAGGATGATGATCGCAGAAGATAACTTGGAACCTTGCTTGGAGTAATCTTTATGAAACCCTCTAACAAACTCCCCCTCAGAAGTTCCTCCCTCTCTCTCCCTCTCCTCTTGGCTCTCTCAGGTCAAGACTACAACAAAAGATTAACAAAAGGGTAGAACAAGAGCTCTTAAATAGAAGAGCTTTGGAATAACTCATTAATTACAACTTGTCGACTTTATCATCCAGGACAATTAGTGCAATTTAATCTAATCAGCCGGGTCGATGTAGGGCGATCAAAAGGAATTTGTTCATATCGTCCATAACGATGATATATCATCCTGGACGATTAGTTCAAATTATAGAATTTCATCCAGACCATCACACTGGTTGGGGGCTCTGGAAGTTGCAAAATTAATTTGATCATCCATGACGATCTCACAATTGTCCCAGATAATTAGTTCAAATCATGGAAAATTGTCTAGAATATCGCGCTGAAAGGATGTTATATGATTTGGTCGTCTAGGAACAATTAAGGTTTTTGAACTGATCCATGATGATGTGATCATGCCAATCAAACCTTAATTGCTTTCCTTAATTATCAAAATAATTTAGGCATAATTGTTCTTCATCATCTAGGACATCGTCCTGGATGATGTCCAAAAATAATTCATGCCTTAATTGATCTGGCGGTTGATTCTTTCTGATTTGAGCATATCATCCTGGATGATGCAAGTATCATCCAGGACGTTAGGATTAATGATGGCTTCCTTAACTGGGATGCCCTAATTAGGGTTTATATTTTTGAAAAGATCATCTAGAATGATTTATGGATTATCTTGGATGATGTTTACAAAAATAGTAAACTCTATGAAACAGTCAGAAATTCCCCCAAATTTGTGTGTGCAAGGTTACTTAGCATTATGAACCATATTTATTACAAAATTGACTCAAGAAAGAAAAAGGTTTTCAAGTTGACAAAAACCTAATCTACCCAATCTTCAGCTGGTTCAAATTGCAGTCTTGATCCTGTGGTTCTAAAATGTTAGTAGGAAAGACAGTCATAGTAAAATAGAAGTGTTTTTTATCATCAAAATTTGATTTCAGAAAAACATATACACAACAATCTACCCTTTTTTTATGATGGCAAATACAATAAAGACAGATCAACAAAATCACAATCCAAGCAATTATGTCAATTCAGTGGAAATAGTTTAAGGAAAAGACAGATCAACTAAGTAAAAGTACAAGGCAAAATAGTACATCAGACTACTCCATTTTTGACATCACAAAAAGGAGGGGGACAGTAGAACATAACAGAAATTAAACAACAAAAAATAGAAATAAACTACAGCAAAAAAATAGCATAAAAATACTAGAAAAATGACGGCCCCTGATCATCGGAAGGAGGAGGTAGTGGTGGTGGTGGCTGAAAGTAGCTTGACAGTGTGGCAAACTATGTTCCAAACTAGGCTATGTTCTGGTCGTGCTGTTGCTGCTGATGTGCAACATAGACATAGAAGCGGGCCATGTCCTGGTCGTGTTGCAGACTGATGTGTAATGTAGGCATCGAAGAGGGCTAAGACCTTAGTGCGTTGCTGCTCCTGTGCAGCAATGTAAGTGTTGAAATTGGCTTCCCACCAAAAAAGCTCCACCAGCTCATCCAGCTTAGAGTACTGGCGAAGCAGAGCAGGTGCAAGAAAAGGTGGGGGAGCCGCCGCCTCCTCAGCTAACTCAGCTTCCTCGTGCCCCGGGTGGAGATGAGTACTTTCAAGAATATGGAAGCAATTGTTGGAATAGAAGGCTGGCTAGAAATTGGGAGGATCAGGATATTAGAGGTTGTATTTGGTTTCTAAGACATAATAAATGATATGTCATAAGGCTAGATTTTTCTTCCTCCTATGTCCTGGGTCACGAATGGTGGTCAAATGTTCAATGTAACAAAAGATTGGATCGATAGCATTGAATTCACGAAGGGCTAAAATATAAAAGGTGGTGAAAAAAAGAAGAGGAGTACTATGGACACGATCACCAGCCTTTGGAATTATTAAAGTGTGAAGGACATGCTGGACGGTCCTAGCATCTTTGAGCAAGGTGCTACTCTCGCCCATGTGAAAGTGAAAATTTGAGTTACGAAGAAAATGGTTGGCCATAGCCCAATCAAAATCATGGTCAAAATATAGGGTGTGAAGTTTATCCTCTATGGTGGAAAGCTGTAAAATCTCTGCATAATCCTGATATGTGATCTCTTTGGGATGTCAATTCACATACGAGGCAATAGAGGTAAAAGAAGAATTCATACGAAGACTTGCAAAAAACTCAAAGAGCAACTTAGAATTGAACGATACAGTAAGAGTCAGAAGAAAGCACAAGGAGGTGTGGGAAAATAAATCTAGTAATGGATAAGACATGATGTTTGGATTGATAGACCGAGAGACAGTGATTTCGGTAGCCTTTTAGTGTTGGTAGGCGGCTTGGTCATGCACCTCCAGGAATCAAGGGTCCAAAGTTTCCCTCGAAGAACTTCTAGATGGGTAGAGAGCGCGCCTTCCTCTAGCCATTATCACAAAGCACCAAGAAAATAGGAAGCAAGAAGAAGACGATGGTGTGAAGAAAAAGGTTGGAAGGGCTCAGTTTAAAAAGAATCGGTCAGATCATCCAGGATGATCACAGGATCATCCAGGACAATCTGGTGCAATAATTACGGCTAGACGATTGGTCCAAACGGCAATCATATCATCCGGGATGATCAGATATCGTCCGAGATGATTAGACACAAGCGATCTTCCTGAGGTGATAATCCGGATGACCGTTGAAAAAGTAGATCATCTAAGATGATTAGGTGGATCGTCAAGGATTATGTTCAATAATGGATCATTCCGACTGAATTTAAAATGTTTAAACACACTGCCACGTGTATCATTCAGTACAAACATGTGGATCATCCGGGATGATTCTCCAATAATGGATCATACTGGTCAAATTTTAGGCTCATTAAATGTATTTCCAAGTATATCGTCCAGGACGAACAGTGGATCGTACAGGATGATGTCATTACATAAAGCATCGTCTAGGACGCAAAAGGGTAGTCCAGGACGATCACATAAGGTTGAATTAGATATCGATCTGTTAGTCCAGGATGATAATGAATTGTCCAGGACAATGAAGAGCAGAAGGGTCAAAACATTCAGTAGATGGGTTTTTTGAAGAGAATTGAACCTATTGTCTTGGATGATATGAATATCGTCCGAGACGATGTGACAAAAATTGGAAAATAGAGGATGGATGGAGATGATCAGAGAAGGCCCAAAAACATTAAAATTAATTGAAAATAATAAATAAATAAAGCATAAAAACTAAGAAAGACGAGTTTTTTTTTATCAAGGCATGAATATGACATAGTCTGCATTTGATTGATTTTAAAAATTTGTAAGTCAATGAGTTAATAACGTTAAAAATTTTAAAAAGTGGTAAAGAAATTGATCATGTTAACTCTTAGCTGGACTTCTCTCAGGGCAAAATGTTCTTTTGAAATCAAAAGACGTAACTCAGAAAAACTAATCGGATAAGAAAAAGAGATTTGTTCAAGACTTGGTTTCAGAAAAATATCTTATAAAATAATGTATCAAAGTAATTTATCACAATCGCAAAATTTGAAATCAAGTCTTTAAAAATCTCAAGTGATACATGAATTCTTCTAAGTTTTAAGAGTTGAAAAGGAGAAGAGAGCTTGCTTTTGATGGGCTCATTTTATGCCTCTTGACCATTGAATGGCGCACTTTGTGCATCTTTCGATTTTATTTTTTTGATACACTTTGTGTATATTTTTTAATTTGGCGTCATTGCGCATCTTTTGTTTTTGGCATCATTGGACACTTTTTTTTAATTTTTGCAAGCTAGATTCTCTTTCAAAAACTCTTAAATATTCTTAGTTGTGATTATATCTTCTAGATATTAGAGAAGAAAAACTCACTCTCTAATATAGGGAAGAACATACCACAAAACAGAATAAAAAATCATATGAGAAATGCAATGACAGGATAACGAAAAATCTCTAAGTAACATAAAGACTTTAATCTTTATAAATATAAGCTAGATTAATATAGCAAGGTAGAAAAGATCTCAATTGCAAAATCTAGTTGTAAATTTGAGATAGACTTTTATTTACAAAATAAAATTACACCACTAAAATAGGTTAGAGAAAAAGACACAATCAACTGTATTTTTACCCTTTAATAGATTAAGAGATGCAAAACATTGACTATAAATTTTCAAAAAGCAAAAATTAGGAATAAGATATCAATTCAGCGATGATTAGAAAAATAACTTAAAGTATACAAAAAATAAAGCACCAAAAACAAAAATAACTACGAACATAAATAAAGAAAAAAATTACAAAAAATAAAGCAACATAAGTAAACATAAACAGAAGATAATAGATCAGAAATCAATAGAAATCAAGTTCATGTATTAATGTCAATCACACCCAATCTGGTCCTTAAAGTGTTGAAAGTGTCAAAAGCAGTGGTTTAGACACAATCAATGAATAGCGAGCTGCAGCAACGTTAGAGAGAGAAGTTAGAGAGAGAAGTTCTGAGAGAAATTAGATTTTGTTGCTATTTTCTTCAAAATTTCAAATTCGTGGTTTTTCCGCGGGAGCAATGGCGACGGAGGGTCGCCAACCACCGATCTCCGATGGTTCAAAGGATGTTTGTCGTTCATCCGCAAGCATGTCTCATGGTCCAGCGAAGTCGCTTGCTGCATCTCCGCCGGCTTTTGGTGACATTCCGTCAAGTTTTTTTCAAGGAGCCAAATCGAAGTTTCGTTCGGGAGTGCCTCTGGTGATCAATGAAGGAGGTCTGCTTTTGCATCCTAAAAAATTAATAGAAGTTACTGGAAAAGGTAAAGGTCTGATAGAAGATGATCTGTCTACTGATAATCTGAAGAACAAAGATCTCCTTGGTGTCAGGGAACTTGCTGTTGTTGATTTCTCTAAAAATTCTTCAAAAAAAAATTCTGTTTCCTCTGGTAAAGAAATTGCTTTCAAAAATGCTTCTGAAAATCAAAATGATGCAAATGGTATGGAGGTTCAATCTATGTATGAATCAAGGATAGAATGTCTGAACAATATTGCTACTGAAGGCAATGGAGCACAAGTATTAAATGATCTGGACAATGTTCGTGATTGGAATAACGGAGAACTTGGTTCGTGCAAGGAAACCATTAATGTGATTTCTGAAAGAACTCTTCCTGATAAACAACAAAATGCTTGGGCCAAAAAAGAACATATCAAAGTATCTCACCTGGAATTGGGTAATTTCAGATTTGAAGATGGAATTTCTGTTAAATTAAATGAAGATAAGGTGTTGGAAAACTCAAGAAGGATACAAAATTCTATTGTTATCAAAGTTTTTGGAAGTAAAGTCCCATTCCCAGTGGTTAGTACTGAACTCAGAAGACAATGGGCACCTTATGGGAAGTTCCACTTAACTATGCTATGAATGGACTGGATCCTATGCTCATTCTACAACAATGAATCCATGGATGCTTTGTAACGGACCTTGGTTTGTTAATGGGAAGATCATTGGTATGGATAAATGGTCTTCTAATTTTGACCCTTCTTCCTTAAAAGGCTTGTGTGCTCCAATATGGATAAGGCTTCCTAATCTCCCACTTCTATGTTAGGATGAAATCAATATTTGTAGAATTGCTTCTATAATTGGGCAGCCCCTCATGATTGATGGAAACCTTTTTCAATGGGGAAGAAGGGAGTTTGGTAGAGTATGTGTACGTATCAATCTAGACATGGCATTACCTAAAGGAACTTGGGTTGAAAGTAGCTCGGGAAAGTTCTATCAAAAATTTGAATATAAGAGACTCCCTGACTTCTGTTTTAGCTGTGGGAGAATTGGAAATGATAAGTCCAATTATTTTATTAACAATCAAACAGGTACATCCGGTTCTAATATGGAAGGGGAACACTTAAAGGTGATTAATGAAGAAATTTCCAACACCAACAATGTTACTAAAAATGCAACTAATGATAATTTCGGCTATGGTCCTTGGCTTCAACTGAATTATGGCAAGAAGAGGAGTCTTTTCAAAAAACAAAGTTCTCGGGACATAGAAGATGCTGAAAAAAAGATTTCAGAATCTGTTATTAAAAAACAGATCTGGAAGGAAGTTGGAGCTGTGGAATTTCCTAATAAGGAAGTGAAGATTTCTCTTAAGGAGGGAATCATTGAAGATGTAATTAAGGAGTTTTCTCAAATTCAGAATTCAGATATCTCTTTAGAAGACAATTTTGATAAAAGGTTGAATGTTCAAAATACTTCTTTAATCTCTTCTAACAAATTCAGTTTACTTAATGAACTAAGTGAGGAAGGGGAAATCATACCAGATGAATTGGTTGAAAAATATTCTTGTAAAAATCTGGAAGGAGATTGTATTGTTACAGATATAGATATTATCAACAAGGAAGAGCTTTTAAGCAATTCTATTGCTATCAATGATGGGATTCCCCCTATAATCAAGAATAAAGGCAACAAACAACTCAAAGGGCTAGGCCCTATCAACTCTACTCCTAGAAGTAGGAGGGCTGAAAAAGTTAACAAAAATAAGATGGGGACTTTATCCCCGAATTCATCCATAGCTTTTTGGAACTGTAGAGGAGCTAGGAAGAGGAGAGCTTCTCTATACTTGAAGGAAATTGTTAAAGATTTTGGAGTTTTTTTCATTGGTTTATTGTAAACCAAAATCACTTCTTTTGAGAGAAAGGAAGTGGACCTTCTCATTGGCACCGATTGGAACTTCTACTTTGTTCCATCAGAAGGTTTATCTGAGGGCATTCTTGTGTTATGGAAAGGCAACTTGACCTCTTTTCAAATATTAGAATCCTCTTCACAATTCATTGTAGGAGATTTGGAGATTCTCAATAAAGGTACATGGAGGATTGCATCAATCTATGGTAGTAAGGATGTTTATAGAAAAAGATGCTTTGTGAAAGGCTAGAATTCTTTGCTAGCAAGGAACTTCCTATGGTGATAGAAGGTGATTTCAATTTCATCCTTTCAAGTGAAGATAAAAGGGGAGGGAAAAGATTCAAACTTTCCCTTGGATCCAAGGAAATGAAGACCTTTCTTGCAAACAATGATTTACATGAAGTTGGATTTGTGGGACCGAAATTCACTTGGTGCAACAACAAACAACGGCCGAAACACATCCTTGAAAGACTAGATAAGTGTTTTATAAACCCAGCCGCTATTACTTCTTCTAATCATCTCTATGTCAGGCATTTGGCACGTGTAGCTTCTGACCATGTCCGATCATCTTGAACATCATGGTTCATCAAGCTAAGGAGAGGATAGTAAGGTTTGAGGATGTTTGGGCTCAAAACAAAGCTTCAATGGCTGTGGTGTACAAAGTTTGGAAAAGGAATTATAGAGGAAATGCTGCCAACATTTTGAATTGTAAAATGAAAAACTCCCTTAAGGCACTTTACTATTGTAGCAAAGCCAAAATGCAGAATTTACTTTCTCTCAAAAAAGATCTTTTGATTCAAATTGAAAATCTACAACTGAAAGAGGCAGATGAAGGAAATTTATCAATTGAAGATAGCTGGTTGATGAAAGCTAAAGTGGGAGAGCTCAACTCTACACTTGCCAAGCTTGATACTTGGTGGAAACAACGGGCAAAGGTGAAGTGGATGGTAGAGGGTGACCGGAATTCCAAATTCTTTCAAGAATTTGCTTCTTCTAGAAGGAATAATAACTTTATCTCCAAGATTATGAATGAAGTTGGAGAAGTGGTTGAGGAACAAACTCTAATTGAAAATGCATTCATAAATCATTTTCAAAAGAAATGGAAATTTAGAAGATGCATTCTAGAGGATTGGCCTTCTTCTTGGAGCTGTCTTGATGAGGAAGATAAAACAACTTTAGGCAAAGCCTTCTCTATTGAAGAAATGGAAATTGTTATCAAACAAAGTGGTAATAATATCTCTCCAGGTAAAGATGGTATCACATTTTCCTTCTTTAAAGCTTATTGGGAGATTATCAAAATTGACTTATGGAATGCATTAAAAGATTTCTTTGTAAGTTCTGAAATGGATCATAAATGGAAAGAAACGATTGTCATTCTAATTCCAAAAATCAGCAATCCATTATCTCCTACTAATTATAGACCCATTAGTTTATGTAATTCGGTCTATAAGTTAGTGGCTAAAATCCTCATGAATAGAATGGCTCCTTTCATCTCTAAATTGATCTCTTATGAACAAGTTGCTTTTATCAAAGGTAGATCTCTTAATGATCATGTGTTGATTACCCAAGAAGTAATGCATAAACTAAGGAATTCCAAATCTTCTAAAGGATTTGTTGCTTTCAAAATTGATATGGAACAAGCCTATGATTCCATGGGTTGGTTAACCTTGGAAAAGGCTTTGTATTATTTTTGGTTTCCAGATTTTTTCTCTAAACTTATTTTAAATTGTATTCAAAGATCCAATTTCTTAATTTCTATAAATGGTAGCTTATCTAATTGGAAGATGTGGCTTTAGACAAGGTTGTCCCTTGTCTCCTTATCTCTTCATCCTTTGTGCTCAATTGCTTTCTAATGCCTTCAAACAAAAAAGTGATTCATTAGGAGTTCGGGTTTCTTCAAATGAGCCTTCTATTACTCACTTGTTGTATGCAGACGACGTGATCATCTTTTCAGAAGCTACCTTGAAGGATTCCAAATAAATTAAATCAATTTTGGGTAATTTTTGCAGTTGGACAAGTTTGTCTATCAACACAAATGAATCTTCTATGATTTTCAGCAAACTTGTAAGAAGAAGAAGAAAGAAAGCCATTAGCCGTTTGTTGGGTTTCAAAACAGTAAATCAATTAACCTATCTTGGAGTAACTCTTACTTTGAGAAGATTGATTAAACAAGACTTCCATTTTATTGTTGATAAAGCCTTGAAAATGACTAATATTTGGGGGAGTAAGATGATTTCATTGGCAGGAAAAATTCTCTTATCTAAAACTATTTTGCTTTCCTTCACCACTTTTCATTGTACTAACTCTCTTGTGCCAAAGAGTATTCTAGAAGAGGTGGATAAGATTTGTAGGAACTTTATTTGGAACAAATCTAATGGTGGTTATGGTTTACACTATGTTAATTGGTTAACTATGTGTTTACCAACTAAATGGGGAGGTAGAGCTCTTCACTCTTGTTCTACCAAAGTTGGACCATTGAGATCCAAATTGGCATGGAAATATATATATGATAAAGATTCCTTTCTTTACAAAGTTTTCTTCCCCAAATATGGATATCTACTTGATAAGGTAGATTTGAAAAAATCTGGTTCTACTTCATGGAAAATCTTGAAGATAGGTGGAAAGTCATTAAGACCATTTATTAAATGGAGGGTGGAAAATGGTAATGACATTGATGTATACAAAGATACATGGATCTTAGATAAATCTTTGGACAAGTGGCCAACTTTTATTTCTTCTCTTGAAGATAGAAGATTTTATGTTTCCAATCTTATAGAGAATGGAAGATGGAACGTGGAGCAAATGAGAAGGATCATGGGTGAAGATCTTGTAAAGTTTATTTTACAAACCATTAACCCGATTGATCAAGAAGAAGATAAAATGGAGCTCTTACTACAGGGCAATGGAAGATCCTTATCATCTATGGTTTTTGAAAATTCGGTAAACCATGTTCAATCGGAACAATACTGGGGATGGATCAAAAAAGCAAAACTCAATCCAAAGGTGGAGACTTTTTGGTGGAGGATCTATAATAATGGATTGCCTACCAATGAATTCCTTGAACATAGAAGATTGCAAAGGATCAATCTTTTCCCAAGGAGCTGTAATGCTGCAGAAAATAGAGACCATTTGACAGCAAATTGCCAAAAACTGAAGGACGTTCTTTCTCAAATCAAGGATTGGGGATTTACTTTCAAAGATTTTAATTCCTTACAAGATTGTTGTAAGCACCTCTCTTTACTAAGTCCCTTTATGATTAATCTTTATTGTATAGTGGTATACATGACATGGAAGTCAAGGAATAATCTAATACATAATGGGAAAGATAATAGTTCATTGTATATTGCTTCTAATGCAATAAGCTTTGCTTCAATTTCTGTCCAAGGGATTAGTAAATACCCGGTTATATGGGATGTCAATCAACCTTCAAGGTTGTTTTTATCTCATTGGCACCCCCCTCCACTCGATTGGCTCAAAGTTAGTGTGGATGCTTCTCTTCTCTCCAATTATAAAGCTAGGATTGGAGGAGTATTTCGAGATCACAAAGGAAGATTTCTTCTAGCATTTGGGAAACCGTATATCCATTGGGATATTTTTTCTTTGGAACTCTTTGCTACTCAATCCATTAAAGAAGTGTTGAAGGATTGGATGTTTAAATACAAAGGTATTATCATAGAAAGTGACTATCATAATGTCATGGAATTTTTGAAGAAGGCAAAACAAAAGGGAGACACAAGGTATGAAGATACTTATCTTTTTGAAGAGTTCAATAACGTCATTTTCAATTGTGTTGATAGAAGTTGTAACAAGTTGGCGGATTTATGTGCAAACTTTGGTGTGTTGAGCCATTTTATTTGGGATGGCATTTCTATTAATAAGATTCCTCCTTCATTTCATGTCTTTATTAAAGGAGGAATCTACTGTCATTGGCTTAGTAGGATTGTATTAATTTCTTTGCTCTTTTTCTTTTTAATTCTATTTTATGCATTTCCCTAAAAAAAATAGTAAAAAATGTCAGCCAGTTGATTCTTAGTTGCCACATGGTGTAACTCAATGTCTCCCTTGGTCACATGATCTCTAATAAAGTGATGTCTTATGTCAATATGCTTAGTCCTTGAATGTTGGATATGATTCTTAGAAATCTAGATGGAACTAGTGTTGTCACAAAGAATAGAGATCATGTTGTTTCAACCAAAGGACTTGGGCCACACAACTTTCTAAAACAAGATACTCAGCTTCAGTAGTGGAAAGTGCAACAGAGTTTTGATTTCTAATAGACTAGGAGACTAAAGACAGTCCTATGAATTGATAAGTTCCAGAAGTGCTTTTTTTATCCACCTTACATCCTGTAAAATCAGAATATGAATATCTAATAATCTCAAAAGAACTGTTATGCCTAGGGTATCAGATTCCTAAGTTTTGGGTCCCTAAAAGTTATCTAAGAATTCTCTTAATTGCAGTCAGGTGGGATTCCTTAGGATCATCTTGAAATCTAGTAAAGAACAAACACTAAACATTATATCAGGTCTACTAGCAGACATGTAAAGTAAAGATCCAATCATCCCTCTGTACTTCTTTTGATCAACAGACTTTCTATTTGGGTCCTTATCCAACTGAACACTGGAGGTCATTGGAGTATTAATTGACTTGGATTTATCCATTTCATATTTCTTCTAGATGTACTTTATGTATTTAGATTGATTTAGAAAGGTTCCACCATCTAATTGTCTTATACTAAACCCCAAAAAGTATGACAACTCTCCCATCATACACATCTCAACTCTAGGCTTCCTAAGATCAGATTCATCAAACACTACATGAGTAGTCTCCTCCACCAACAAAGTTCTCTTATTAAACACCCTAAAAGACCTCCCAATACTAGAATATCCTAAGAATTTTCCTAAGTGAGACTTCCCATTGTTATGAATGAAAACCTTACAACCAAAGAAATGAAGGTGGGAAAGGTTCGGTGTTCTACCCTTAAGGATCTCATAGGGAGTCTTATCAAGTTTGGCTCTAACATTCACCCTATTCAACACATAACAAGCTATGTTTACCGCTTCAACCCAAAATTATTTTGGAAGTGAATACTTAGCAAGCATGGCTCTAGCGGCTTGAACTAAAGTCTGGTTCTTCCTTTCAGCTATCCCATTCTGCTGAGGGGTCCTAGGAGCTGAGAAGTTGTGGCTAATCCCCTTTTCCACATAAAAATCTTCAAATCTCTCATTTTAAAATTCTCCCTCATGGTCACTATGGATGGTCAAAATCTCACAACCTAGCTTTTTCTGGATCCAAGTGAAGAAGGCTATAAACTCATCAAAATACTCATTCTTATTTTACAGAATTATAGTCCAAGTAAACCTCGAGTAGTCATCGACAATCACAAAACCTTATATTTTTCCTCCTAAGCTGGCAGTACTAATCGGTCCAAACAAATCCATGTGAAGGACTTCTAAAGGTCTAGAGGTGCTAATATCCTTAATGGAGTGAAAAGTGGAGTGGACTTGCTTTCTTAATTGGCAGGCATCACAAACGTGATCTTTTGAAAACTTAAGCTTGAGGATACCTCTAATAAGGTCTTTCTAGTCACATTCCTAAGGGTTTTCATACTAGCATGACATAATCTCATGTGCCACAATAATGAATCATCAATAGCATTTTTTAAGAAAAATGAAGTAGCACATTCAAATTATTTAAATCAAGCATGTAAATATTATTGATCCACTTTCCCTATAAAATAGTGTTATTATTTAAGTTGATAATGCATGAAATTGCTAAAAAATTTATGATGAAGCCCTTATTGCAAAGCTGACTGATGCTAAGCAAGTTGTGTTTCAGTCCATCTAAAAGCAAAACATTTTCAATCAAAAGGTTTTCAGAATTTCCAATTATACCTGAGCCTATCACCTTCCTGGTGGTGTTGTCTCCAAGAGTAACCTTGCCTCATGTCTAGGTCTCTAACAAAATGAATTGATTGGCATCACCAGTCATATGTCGAGAACATCCACTGTCCAGGTACCACATGCTCTCGCAAGGCCTTTTATGAGAGCTTTCCTACCAAATCATCAAATGTCAGATTTAGGAACCCAAATAGGTTTTGTTCCCTTCTTATGGAAAGTAGAATGCAAAACATGTGTGTTATGCTGTGAATCATACAATTTGGGTCTCCACAACCAATGTGTAGTACGATGAATGGTGTAAGTGTGTGCTATGTGTCTTGACATGCCACATGAAAAGCATCTAACTCCAGGAAAAGGATGTACTAATCTATGGTGATGCTTCTTTTTATTTGATGCATGAATTAATGGTTTTTTATTTTCAAAAGTTTTTAGATTTTCTAATTTTTAAACTCCTTTTCTAACTCAATATGAGATGATTTTAAGGAATCATGTGCATCAAATAATTCACTATGCTTTTTGTTTAATGCATCAAACTCATCAAGTAAAGCATGTGATTGCTATCAATTATAGAATAATCTTTAAGAAGAATTTCATGCTCTTTTTGTAAATTTGAAAATTCTAATTTCAGGCTGGCATGGGTTTTCTTAAGTTTCTTATATGATGTATGAATTTATTCTGAAACTTAAAGTAGTTACTCATAAGTTAGTTCACATACCTCTACTTGGTCACCTTGACCAAGATGATCGTCTGCCATTAAGCACAATTTTATTGTCTCCTGTTCAGGTTCAGTCTCAGAGGAGTCTAATGCAGAATTCACCTAGAATGTCTTTTGGAATCTCTTCTTTTTCTTTTGAACTTGGGTTTCTCCTCACCCTTTTCCTTGCTTGGGTGAGACATAATTATGGGGCAATCAGCTTTAACATATCGTGGCTTCCTACATTCAAAACAAATCATATCATTATAACTCTTAAAATTTTTGTTTCCCTTACCTTTACTCCACTTTTGATGGTTATTTTACTTCTTCTTTAGAAAGCTTTTAAATTGCCTTGTGATTAAGTAAACATCATTGTTTTCAAACCCGAAAGAATTAGTGTCCATGTCGTTGTCCTTCAATGCCACATTTTTTTCTTTCCTTTTCTCACCTACATCAGTATTTATTTGATTCACCTCTTGCTCGTAAGTAATGAGTGAGCCGAGTAAGTTATCAATTGAATAAGTATTCAAATCTTTAGATTTAGTAATTGCAGTGATTTTAGCATCAAAAGAGGAAGGCAAGCATCTCAAAATTTTATTCATCTTTTTATAGTTAGTGAGTTCTCTTCCTAAGGCATGCAAAGAAGTTAAAATTTGATTAAACCTTATATACATTTCAGAAATTGATTCATAAGGTTTCATATAAAAAAGTTTGTAATTATGCAAAAGTATATTCAATCGAGATTGCTTGACTTCATTAGTTTCTTTATAAGTAATACAAATTTATCCCAAATTTTTTTACCAGTTGTGCAAGTTGAAATACGCATGAAATCTTTAGATTTTAAAGCAAAGAAAAAATAATTAAAACATTTTGCATTAAGTTGTGCTAAATCCTTATCATCTAGAGTTCATTCAGTAAAAGGAAGTGGTATAGTAACACCATTAAGTTTACCAGTCGGAGGTGTGTAACCATCCCTAACAAGCATTCACATGCGATAGTCAATCGATTGTAAAAACATTGACATGTGAGTTTCCAAAAATTAAAAGAAATATTGTCAAATAAAGGTGGTTGGGTAGTAGAATACCCTTCCGCAATATTGCGATTACCGTAGTTAGCCTTTGATCAAAATTTAAAAAGTTTTTAAACTTTGTTTTTATGAATCCCGTTACGATACCACTTAAAAGTTTGTTAGGGATATTAAGCCTTTATGAACTACCCCAAGGCTAACCAAGAGGGGGTATGAATTGGTATTTTAAAAAATCTTTAATCAAAATCGCAATCACAAACCAAAACCACCACAATGAAAATCAAAGTGCGATAAATTAAATGCGGAAGAATAATAAGAAGAGAACATAGAGATTTATAGTGTTTCGATCAACTCGACCTACGTCCACTCCCCGGAGGCACCCTCCATGTATTATACTAAATACAGTGACTCTCCTTTTGCTCCGACAGCAAGGCGGAGAAGCCTTTACAAAACTCCTTTCCACCGACACCGGTGATGCAGAGAACCCGACTCCTTTCGCTTCCTCTTGAAGAGAGTAGAGAACCTTGATCAATCACTAAAGAAGACCTCCCTTGACCCCCCAAGGATGAAGGACGATGATTGGAGAAGACAAATTGTAACCTTGGGGGGAGCAACCTTTGTGAAACCCTCTCACAAACTCCCCCTCACAAGTTTCTCCCTCTCTCTCCCTCTCTATCCCTCTCCTCTTGGCTCTCTCAAGTTAAGATAATAGGAAAAGATTAATAAAAGGGTAAATTAAGATCTCTTAAATAGAAGAGATTTGGAATAGCTCATTAATTGCAACTTCCCAACTTTATCATTCAGGACGATCAGTGCAATTTAAGCCTAATCAGCCGGGATGATCTAAGGTGATTAGACATGATTTTTTCATATCATCCAGGATGATGATATATCATCCTGGACGATTAGTTCAAATTGAAGAATTTCATCCAGGCCATCACACTTATTGGGGGCTCTAGATGATGTAAATTTTACCTAATCATCCACAATGATCTCACGATCGTCCCAGACAATTAGTTCAAATCAAGGAAAATCATCCAGAACATCGCACTGAAAGGATGATGTACAATTTGGTCATCCAAGAACAACTAAGGCTTTTGAACTGATCATCCCGGATGATCCTACGATCATCCAGGATAATGTGATCATATCAATCACATCTTAATTACTTTCCTTAATTATCAGAATAATGTAGGCATAATTGTGCTTCATCATCCAGGACATCATCTTGGATGATGTCCAAAAATAATTCATGCCTTAATTGATCTGGTAGCTGATTCTTTCTTATTTGAGCATAAGTATTATCCAGGACGATAGGCTTAATGAAGGCTGCCTTAACTAAGATGCTCTAAATAGGGTTTCTATTTTTGAACAGATCGTCCAGGACAATTTACCAAAAACAATAAACTTTATGAAACAGTCAGAAATTCCTTCAAGTGTGTGTGTGTAAGGTTACTTAGCATCAGGAACTAGATTTATTACAAAATTGAATCAAGAGAGAAAAAGGTTTACAAATTGACTCAAACCTAATCTACCCAATCTTGGCTGGTTCAAATTGCAGTCTTGATCCTGTGGTCCTAAAATGTTAGTAGGCAAGGCAGTCGTAGTAAAACAGAAGTGTTTCCTATCATCAAAATTTGATTTCTAAAAAATAGATATCCAATAATAGCCTCTTTGTATGTAATTTTCTCATTTATGGATGGTTCATGTAGTTAAAATTAAATTAAAATGTCCTTTAAGATGAGAAGTTCAATGTGTTTAAAACACCTATAGAGGTCTTTTATTATAATGTTATGCCTTTTAGACTCAACAACACTAGTGCAATCAACTAGTTAGCTATGACTAAGATTTTTTATGAACTAATTCACAATGAGTGGAATGTTATGTAAATGATCTACTCATTAAAATTTAGGAGTGAGAAGAGTATTTACACAACCTAATAATTATTTTTGAATGGATTTTCCATTATGACTTCAAATTAAACCCATTGATGTGTACATTTGGTGTCACCTTAAAAAATTTTCTTTTGTTTGTAGCGAGACATCAAAGTATAAAAATTGATCCATCAAAAATAAAAGCAATCCTTCAAATAAAACCACATAAACATCTTACCCAACAAATATCATTTCAAGGTAGGTTAGTATATTTGAGATGATTTATATCAAATTTATCTAACATATGATAAACATTTTCTACTTTGGGCAAGAAAAAATCTTGATTTCATTAGGATGAAAAATGACTAAATTCATTTAAAAGCATAAAGCAATATTTGATGACAAATCTATTAATAGTTATTGTTATCCTAGGAAAACCTTTGGTCTTATACATGGTGGATCTAGATGAATCTTGTGGTGTCTTATTAGCCCAAACTAATAAGGAAGGTAAAGAAAGTACACATTACTATTTAAGCTAGTGTATGCTACCAACTTAGTTAAACCATCCTTCAATTAAAAGTCATTGACTAATTGTAATCTTTGCGACACAAAAATTAAGGCACTACATATTAACTAGTAAAATAAATTCACTATTCATGGATAATCATTTGCAATATCTTATGATCATTTCAACATTGTACGGATGCATGTATTTCTGTGAGCATCGCATGTATTTTAAATTTCCTCTATGTGCACAAAATTCACACATGTCAATGATAAGCTAGGGAGACTTATATGATGGGGCTTGGCCTACTTTTCCTATTGGTGTTTGGTGCCATTATGACACCAAGTTTTTCATAGAAAGTTGGCCTTTTTATGTCTTCAATCTTTGAATTGTATTAGAACATTTAAAAGATTAGATAATAAGGTAGAAGATTTTAATTTCATTAGTTAAATACATATGATTTCTTTCATATTAAAATAAATCCCTAATTTTAACATATGAACCATAAACCATCTTCCATAAATAAATAATAGCCTATCTATCTTGCGTCCCATAAATACCCAAAGTCATGGTTTTATATAGCATTAAGTTGGTATTTAACTGCCATTCAATTATAGGAAGATATAAGTTTTTTGATGTTTTTTTATTGCAAGTCTTGTGATGTTATGCTCTTTTTTTTTTTAATCTCTTTAGGGTTTAAAGACATAAGTTCATCATCACTATCGCTATATTGTATTAAGCTATGTTCGAGTTACTACCTTATCTTGCTCACCTTAAATATTAGTTATGAGGCAGACTTTAAATCATAAGTTCTCATTCTTCATAATTAAAATCTTATATCCAAAAAAATCATCAATTCAAACTTAAGAATTTCAATCTCCTTAAAATACGAAAGCCCAACCTTAAAAATAGGTCAAAGTTATTTATCAAATACTCTCAATGTTGCAACCCATGACCCCGAGTTTGAGATTTTGATGATAACAAATAATGTCGTTTGAATCGTCTATTCATTGAATATTATTTTATTTGCTCTTGTCTGTGAGTACTAACATTTTAGGAAGATTAAAAGCTACTCAGGACGACATGAAGACTTAAGAATGGGTAGATTAGGAGTATGAGTCTGCAATGTATTTTGTTGATTTTATTTTATTTTTATTTTCTTGAGTCTGGCCACAAAATGCATAAAAGTCTGAGCAACCATGCACACACACAGGGGGAGAGTGTTTTTAAATGAAAAATTTAGAGTTTTCTTTCTATGTAGATCGTACTGTATGATGTTATTTATTACCGTACGATCAGAGCTTTGTAGGACGATTCTGTGAATAGATCGTACCGTACGAATTTATTCGTACTGTATGATATGTTCAAAGCCAAAACCCTAGCAGCCGTTTTAACTTAAATAAGTTATTTTTCGCCGCTCGTATTGTACGAACATATTCGTACTGTACGATTTTGTTTAAATACTTACTTAATTTAATCCGTAATTAGTGCAAGAAATCCAGGCCTAATTATAATTTGAACATCGTACTGTACGAATCAATTCGTACCATACGATGAACAGAGACAAATTATAATCGTCCCGAAGATCATCCCGGACAATCTCTTAGATTTTGTCTCATCATACTAGACGATGTCAATCGAACCATACGATGAACAGAGACGATGTTTGATCATCCCGACTATCATCCTGTACGAACAGAAGTGTTATGTATCGTACCATATGATTTATAATCGTACTGTATGAATTCTTTTGAACTGTTTGTACCACTTCATACCAGGACGAAGTCTGTTTATACATTTCGTACTATACGATCGTAAATCGTACTATACGATAGTAACTGCTAATTTTGAAATCTCAGGGATTTTGGAGCCCGTTTTGAGGTGAAAAACTTGTCATATTTTGAGTGTGAATCAGAGAGGAGAACGTGGTTAGAGAGGGATTCTGAGGGAGAGAGCTCTTGAGAAGTTTTTTAGGGTTTGAGAAAGGAAGGAGAAGGTGAGCGTTGTGAGGGAGAAGAGGTGTAAGGGAGATCACACGGTTGCTCCGAACTTGCTACACCTTGCTCCTCTAATGGCCCTAGAAGAATTTGTGGGAGGATCTCCAAGGGGAAAGACTCTTCTACATCTGTGACCTCGAGATACTCTGCCTTCTCCAGGAGGGAGAAAAATGAGAAGGTTCTCTGCTTTTCCTTATTGTGTTTTATTACTGCGTGCATTTTATTTTTTAATATTTGCTTGGGAAAATTTGTGAAAAAATTTGTTTAAAATTTTCATGTTAAAATTTTAAAACATCAAAAATATTAGAACTTCTGCTTAGATTTTAACTATTGTCAAAAAGTTTTCACAATTCACCCCCCCCCCCCCCCCCCCCCCCCCCCCCCCACCTCTTGTCCATTTAGTAATTTCACTCAACATTTTCCTTCTTTGTGATTTTAAAATAGATATTCAAACCTTGATCCAATCCCATATGAAACATTTTTATCTTCTAAAACCCTAATTTTACTAACTTCATATATTCTATTAAACTGTAGCCATTATTTTAATTGAGTATTCTCAAAGAGTTCATCTCCTTTTGTATGTGATAAACCATGAGGGCTTTACTTTATGGGAGACATACAAACCCTGTCTTATTTTTATGAGGTAGAGGAAAGATCTATATGAATGTAAATATTTATTTTTTTAATTATATTCTAATCTTAAAGTTCATTAATAATGATTATGTATTTATATTCTAAGATAGCAAATTACTACCTTTGATAAATTTTGATCTTATGAATAGTTAAAATTTCATGACCCTATTTCTCTTTGAATCCATTATTAATGTTATATTTGTCCTTCAAGATGGTATGATATTCTTTGTGTTGCATTCAACCACAAAATAGGAGTTTCATATTACTTTGTTTGGTGATTTATTTGTTGATATTATCTACCTCATGACCTATTTTATAGATTTTGATGATAATAATTATATGATTGGATGTTTTAATTTGTGTGCTAAGTATTTAAGGTGTAATGATGTGTATAGTAATTACTTATGGGATTTACTTTACACAACTCAAGTTCAATCAAATGTTGATATTAAGATGGACAACTTGAAGGAGTTTATATTATCATAGAGGAGTATGTTAGTGGTCCATTAATATTTACTTACATGATTTGATTTGCTCACAATCTAAATATCTATTAATTATATATTTATCTTGATATAAAAATCTAGAATATTTTTTTTATTAAATAATATTTATAACCATGATTGATTGCATAATTATTATCAAATATGGAAAGTTATATAATTAAGGAAATTAATGATAATAAACTTATATAGTAAAACTTTTATTATGTATTTATTTTAAATTGACTTGTTTTGCATCTATTTATTAATGTATGATTAATTTTATATAGATTACATCACACTATTTTATTAATATTCAATATATCCTTATATTTAAAAATGTATATGAGTTTTATTTTACAGAATATGATATTATGTTGACAAAAACATGGTCTAGTTTCTAATGCATTAGATTGCTTAGTCTGTAGATATAAATTGATAGGTTATATGGCTCATTTTGATTTCATTTGAATTTATAATGAATTTTCAAATATTGTCTAATTTAAATGTAATATGTTGGTTGCCATTTTTGCCTTATTTTAGATGTATATGAAGACTTTGACTTTCCCATGTGGCTAGCCATTTTATATCCGTTTGAATCTCATATATTTTTAATGTAAATGAATTCTTGATCAAATATAACATTTTTTTTTGAGAGAATGCATAAATTGCATTAAAAGAAAATAACCTAATACAACCTAAGAAAATAAGCAAAAGGTCCCTTTTTCAATAAGAAAAAAGGACTTATTAAAAATTAACTTATTATTTTAAACTTATTATAAATGTAATAAAAACCACTACTTCCTATTTTAAGACTGTTGAGATCAAGGGATACCAAATTAAAGAACAACCGGAGGGTTGATTAGTATCCCAGAGTTCCCATCCAGTTAGAAAATAAGAAATAGTAAAGCTCTTATAAACATTTAGGCAAAGTTTAAAATAAAAAGTTAAGTTAAGAAAAAGGAAATTACATTTAAAACAAACATTACACTTCAATAGTAAATTCCCATAGTTGCCATCCACTGAAGAATCCTTCTTCATCTTTATTTTGAAAAGAGGAAAGAAGAACTTTTATAATCGTTCTTCACTTTGTGTTCCATCATTTTCCTTCTCGGTAGATCTCTTACTGGTCCCAAAGCTTGGAGTTCTTTGAATAAAACATGTTTAGAACCAGATGAAACATTATTCTTAAAAAAGTTTTTATCTTTTTTAAGAATAGATTTTTGAAAATATAACATTATTTGTTGATAAATTAATGTTAGATTAATAATTTTATTCAAATTTGGCTTTACTTACCGTTTCACTTTAAATACCTCTCTTCTTCTTCATATAAGAGCTGCTCAAAAAGAAAATCTTCAATAATTCTTTCATTCTTTCTTTCTCATTACATGCTAAATCTTGAGAGAATAAATTTTTATTTTTATTCAAAGAGCTCTTTTCATTTGCGAGATCGAATTCTTGGTTGGAAATCTTTAACACACAAAACTGAGTAACATCTCTTAGAGTTCTTGAGTTTGCTTTCCTTCATAAAATCTTTACTTTTTGTTCTTTTAGCTTTCACGATATATTTCTTTCTTGAATTTTTTTTTTATTTGATGAAATACTTGTTAGAAATTTTATATTAAAATTTACTATGTTACATTTTTTAAATCTATAAAGTTTAGCAAAGAAAGTATTTTTATTTTCTTTATGGTGGCATAGATTTACATTTATAATCTAATTCATTTTATTTGATTTGAAGAGTTAAAGTTTAAACCAACAAGATTATAATTTTATTTAAAATATTATTCTTATTTTAAACAAAATATAAATATATCTTAAAGTTAGCAAATTTAATATTTCATTTGCAAGTAGTGAGGTAATTAAAATTAATTTGTATGATCACCTCAAATATTATGGACATTTTATTGCAAGATAATTTGAGCTTGTTTTATTTACATTAAATTATATTTTTTTATTTACTTGATCTAAATCATTCCCCCCCCTCTTGGGGTGCCATATTCATCCAATAATTGGTATTAGAGCCTTGGCTCTTTTTATTTTAGCTTAACATCTTAGAGTAGATCCACTTATAAACTATGGCACATGGTTTCCTAAGGGTTCACTTACCAAAGGACAATTTACTCATCATCATCCATTGTTAGATAATTTTCCTTTCGATTATTACAAAAATAGAATTAGTATATTCTTAAGAGGGCAAGACTCTCGTATGTGGCACATGCTTACACACCAATATCGTATACCCACTAAAGAAATTAATAGAATTATAAATGAAAACCCTTTTGTTGAATGGACTGCATTAGAGAGGGAATTAGATGAGTTAAATGCTAGGGCGTGTAATACTTTGCATTGTGCACTTCTTCCAGATGACTATATGAAAATTTTTATGTTTAATTCAGCAAAACAAATTTTGGGATAAATTAATTATAACTTATGAAGGTACTAGTGAGATTAGAGATGCTCACATCAATAGACTTGTTCATGAATATGAATTATTTCGTATGTCTCCTTCTGAATCTATTTATGATATGTATACAAGATTTTATGAAAATAATTAATACATTATAATCACTTGGAAGAATATATAAGAATCAAGACTTAGTCTATAAGATTCTTAGATGCCTTCCCAAAGAATGGGATGTTATAGTTACTGAAATTAGTGAGGCTAAATATTTATCTACTTATCCATTTGATCAACTTTTAGGTTCTTTGATAGCAAATGAATATATTATAGCTCAAAGGGATAAATTGTATTGTTAAGAGAAAGGTAAAACTATTATCTTACATGTTGATGATGAACCTAGTTCATTAAGCTCTAATGAAAATAATGATGAGGTGGTCAAGCTTTCAAGAAGACTTGGGAGCTTACTAAGAAAAAAAAAATCAAAGGTATAAGAAATTTAAAAATTATAAATTTCAAACTAAGAAATTTCCTACTGGATAAGGGATTATTTGTTACCATTATAATAAGCCTGGACATATAAGAGGAAATTATCCAAATCTTATTAATTCAAAGAAGAAAGAGATGGATATAGAGAGAAAGAGTGACAAAAAAGAAAAGAAGTGTTTCAAGAAGAAGGAGAAGGCTCTATGGGCCAACCAAGATTCAGATGAATCAAGTTCATCAGATGAAGAGGTAAACATTTGCCTTATGGCCTGAGGATAATCGGATCATGATTCTCAAGCGGTATGTAATGATATATCTTATGAAGAATTAGATGATACTTTTAATGAATTAGTTATTGAGCATAAAAAATCAAAAAGAAAATATAATGTTTTAGAAAAAGAGCATAAAAATTTAGATATACATTTTAATGATTTAAAAAATAAATTTGATAATTTGAAAAATAAAATAGTTCTTTATTAGATCACTCTTTACTTGTTTGTAAACTTAAAAGAGAAAATATTTAATTAAAAGCAAGATTAGATTTATGCATGAAATCACATATTTATTATAAAGCTCCAACAAGTACAACATCAAATAAAAATTCTTCTTCTATATCACATAGATGTCATGCAAAGCCATATGCAAATACTAATATTTGGTGTAATTATTGTGGTAGGAAAGGGCATATCTCATTCGATTGCTATGCTCATAGATCACAAAATGCTAAATAATCATCTTTTGTATGGGTTCCAAAAAGTATAAGCACTTCAACTGCCATACATAATAGATATCATACTACTCATTTAGAATGTTGACCCAAAAATATTTAGGTTCCAAAAGTTAACATTTGATTTTTTTTGTAGGAATGTCTTCAAGGTAAAATTAATGAATACATGTGGTACTTGAACAGTGGATGTTCAAGACATATGACGGGCGATAAAGCAAAATTCTCTACATTAGAATCAAGTGATGGAGGTTATGTCACATATGGAGAAAATGAAAAATAAAAGATTACTAGCATTGGATCCATATGTAAGAACTCTATTACTTTAGAAAAAGTCTTATTTATTTCTGGTTTAAAACATAACTTAATATCAATTAGTCAATTATGCAATAAAGGTTTAAATATTCTTTTTATGTTTCACATTGCACTATTAGAAATAATAAAACTATTTTGCGTATAGGAAATAGACATAAAAATATTTATTTAATTGATTTAGAGAATACAAATGATGTTAATTTGAATTTACTTTGCATGAAATCTACAAATGGTGATGTTTGGTTATGGCATAGACGGCTATGTCATACCAATATCCATACTTTAAATAAAATTTCTAAACTTGATTTAGTAGTTGGTTTACAAAAAAATAATTTTCATTTTGATTCTATATGTGATGCAATCATTCTTGGTAAACATATGAAAAGTTCATTCAAGAGTAAAAATATTGTTTCTATGAGTACACCCTTAGAATTATTACACATGGACTTATTTAGGCCAATAATACAACTAGTTTTGGTGGTAAAAATTATGGATTTTTTATTGTAGATGATTATTCAAGATACACTTGAGTATTATTCTTAGCTAATAAAAATAATGCATTTGATGATTTTAGAAAATTTGCTAAGTATATACAAAGAGAACAAGGTTATTTGATTCATAGAATTCAAACGGATCATGGTGGAGAATTTTAAAATAATTCATTTGAAAATTATTGTGATGAAAATGAAATTAGATATAACTTTTTAGCTCCTAAGACTCCTCAACAAAATGGTGTAGTTAAAAGAAAGAATCGTACTTTGGTAGAATTAACATGATCAATGTTAGATGAATATAAATTTCCAAAATATTTTTGGGCAAAAGCAATAAACACTGCATGTTATGTTACAAATAGAGTTTATTTAAGACCAATTATTAAAAAAGACTCCTTATGAAATATTTTTGAAAGTGCGAGATGCGCCAAGAGGGGGGGGGGGTGAATTGGAAATTTGTTGCAATAAAAAGACAATTCTAAATAGGAGTTCTAATATTCTTTTATGTTTTTAAATTTTAAACGAGAAAATTAATTGATACCAAAGCGAATACTTAAAACGCAATAGCAACAATTGCTAGTAAAAATTTAACTTGCTCAATAAAGAATTTTACTATGATTTTCACCAAGTAATTTTAATGAAAATAGAATGCAAAACATAAATAAAGTGTAGTAAGGAAAAAATCATACAAGAGAATTTATAGTAGTTCGATCTGTTGCAGATCTACTTTCATGGTTTATGATTTTGATAATAGCAAACACTTTTATTTCTCTATGACTGCCTTATCTACTGACATTTTAGGTCCACAAGATTAGACTGTAATTTGGAACAAGCTCAAGATTGGGTAGACTATGTCTTAGTCAATTTGTACCATTTTTCCTTTCTTGAGTCTATTATAATTGGTGTGGCACCTAATACTATATAACTTTGCACACACACACCTTAGAAGATTTTCTAACTATTTACTATTTTTAGTAACATTGTCCGGGACAATATTTATATTGGTCTGGATGATCCGTTCAAAAATAGAAACCCTAATTAGGGCATCTTTATTAAGGCAGGCATCATTAAGCTTATTGGCCTGGATGATATTTTATCAATCAGGGCGATAAGCTAAATTCAGAAAGAATCAGTTGCCATGATCTATTTAGGTATTGTTTATTTTAGGACATCGATCAGGACAATCTAAATATCGGTCTGGACAATGCAGCATAATTATGCCTAAATTAATCTGGTAATTATGAAAAGCAATTAAGGCTGATTGAAAGATCACATCGATCGGGCTGATTGCAGGATTGGCCGAGACAATGTCATGGACGATTGACATCGTCCAGCTTCCTTTCAAGGCGATGATCAGGATGATTATACTCGGTTTTAAACTAATCAGCCAGGATAATATTTAATCGGCTTGGACGATGTAACCAATTTTCTTCTAATCGTCCCAAATTATCCCGGACTGATTGAGCTTAATTTGTACTAATCGGCTAGGACAATATTCATATCGGCCTAGACGATAAAGTTGGCAAGGTTCATTAATGAGCTCATTTTGAGATCTTATATTTAAGCTTTACAAGACACTTGGTAAGTGTCTTTGGAAGCCATTATATCTTCGTTCTTTTGGGGAAAACTTGAAGAGAGAGCTTGAAAAAGAGTGAGGAAAAGGTGGAGTTTGAGAGAGGGAGAAGATCCTAGGAGGAGGTTTCAAGGGAGTGTCAAGGGAGTTCCACACGGTTGCTCCGGCGAGCTTGCACCTTAGTACCATCGGATTCAAGGCTTATCTTGAGGGAAGTTCACAGAAGAAGAAGATCTCTTTGGTTTCAAAGGACCCAGCTACTCCACCGTACAGGAAAAGGTGGAAGTGATTTTGGAAGGGCTTCTCCGCCTAGCTATGGGGGATAAAGGAGAGACACTTAGTTTAGTGCAATACTCGGAGGGTGCCTCCGAGGAGTGGATGTAGGTCAAGGTTTGACCGAACCACTATAAAACTGGTATGTTCTTTACTTTATTACTTCTGCATTTAATTTCCGCACTTTAGTTTTTATTGTGGTGAATCTTGATTCTAGTTTTAAGATTGTGTTTGTTTTAAATACTGATTCACCTCTCTCTTTTAATTAACATTGGGCCATTTTATAAGGGCCTAACATCCCTAACGAACTTTCAAGTGGTATTACAGCAGGATTCATTAAAATTAAGTTTGAAAACTTGAATTTTGATCCATGGCTAATTTTGGTAATCATAATATTGTGGAAAGTTATTCTATCACCAGACCATCTTTATTTGAAAATATTACTTTTGATTTTTGGAAAATTTGCATGTCTACTTTCTTGCAATCAATTAACTTTTGTATGTGGCATATGATTTTAACTGGTTATTCATTACCGTCATGTATTATAGATGGAGTTAAAACTAATATTCCTTTTAATCAATGAAACAGGGAAGAACAAATCAATGCTCAATTGAATGCAAAATCTTTAAATTGTTTTTTCTATACTTTAAATTCTAAAGATTTTATGCTAGTATCAACGTGCACTATTGGTAAGAAAATTTGGGATAAACTTCACATCATTTATGAATGCACTAGTGAAATCAAGCAATCCAAGTTGAATATGTTAATGCATGATTATGAACTAATTTTCATGAAACCTTATGATACGATCTTAGACATGTATGCTAGGTTTATTCAAATTGTGACATCATTGCATGCTTTAGGAAAAAAATTCTCAAATTTTGAAAAAGTTAATAAAATTCTTTGTTGTCTATTGGATAAGTTTGATGCTAAAATTGTTGCTATTTGTGAATAAAAAAATTTAAATGAATATTCTATTGATAATTTCATTAGCTCACTCATTGTCTACGAGCAAAGTTTGGGTCAAGGACTTTTGGATGCAGGTGAAACAATTGTGCTAAAAGCTGAAGATACGAAAAAAGGTAGCTTAGTTGGTGACAAAAGTAATGACTTGACAAACAAATTAAATAGCTCATCAAAGCATAAGCATCAATAAAAGTGGAATAAAGGTAAAAATAGTAAGAATGTTGATATTTCTTCTAACATTATTTGCTTTGGATGTAGGAAATCTAGACATATGAAAAATTAGTGCCCTTATTTGAGAACTCCTCCTGCTAAAGAAAAAGGTAAATCTAAGCAATTAGTAGAAAGGGAAAATAATGGAAAGCAAAAAATCTTCTAGGCAGACCTAGTTTCTGAAGCATCGGACCAGGAGCAAGATGATGATTAAAGGCCTTATTTTTGTATTTGTGTTGTGTTTTGTTTTTTAGGAATTTTCTGTGTTTTTATTTTGGTTTTATTTTTTATTATTATTACTTTGAATTTTTTTTCTTAGTTTTGTTAAGTTCTCTCTGATCAACACACACGTTCACCTTTTTAAAAATGAAAAACCTACCTCCTGTTTTTTTAAATTCTTATGAAAATTGTGTTTGACTTCTCTAAAAATAGTCAAAGGAAGGAAACTCATGTTTTGACTCTCAATCTCTGTTTTCTAAAAGAGGTTATTCTACTTTTGATTTAAAATATTTTTCATATTTTAAATTAGTTTTTAAAATTAAATTTTTTATCTCCCTACATTTTATTTATCGCATAGAAAATTTTTGCAAGTTGTTGAATCTACCTCATAATTTTCTTAATTAAGAAATTTTTTTTTGTAAATATGATGGGTTTACTTTTGTTTTTAAGGTTTCAGAAAGGTAGCATATTCAAAAAATTGGTCAATAATGTCAAAAATAAAAGATGTTTAAAGACGCCAAATTGAAAAAAAAAATAGAATATACAAAATGTATCAAAAATCAAAAGATGCACAGTGCGCCAACCAATTGTCAAGAGACATAAAATGAGCCCACAAAATTTAATGCTTACCATTCTTTTACTTCTTAAAGCTTCAGAAATCGATACTTTAGTTTGAAAATCATGATTCCTAACTCAACAATTCATGCATTAATCTTCTATTAGATATATTTTATGGAAGGAGTTTTGAAAAATGATTGTTTCTTTCTCTAATTTATTCCATAATTTAGATATTGAATTAAAAATTTTTTGAGCCTATAAAAAGAACTAGAGTTATGATTATCAAATTATAAATTTCTAACATTTTCTAGGCTATGTGTTGTCAATACAATTCTACTAAGCTTTTGATTAAAACCAAGAGGTAACTTTCTCATTTTAAGAATATTTATTTTGTTCACTAGATTAGGGATCATTTTTTGGTTTTTATTTGTTTGTTTGTGCCCCTTCTCTTTTTGATAATGTCAAAGGGGGAGGACACTGTTGAATTTGTATCCTTTTTTTCTTTCAAAAAATTAAAAACAACAACAAAATTTTTTTTATCTCCCCTATTTATAAAGTATTATTCTAGTAAGAAGGAGATTAGGAGAAAATGTTTTCCTTTTTGCAAATTCAAAGAGTAATGCTTGTCATCATTAAAAAGGGGGAGATTATTGTGGATATGTTTTTATGATTTATGATTTTGATGATAGAAAACACTCTTATTTCTCTACGTCTGCCTTATCTACTGACATTTCAGGTCTACAAGATCATATTTCAATTTGGAACCACCTCAAGATTGGGGAGACTGGGTCTGAGTTAGTTTGTACCCTTTTTTTCTTTCTTAAGACTATTATAATTTGTGTGGCTCTTGATGCTATGTAACATTGCACACACACACCTTCGAAAATTTTCTGACTATTTATTATTTTTGGTAACATCATTCGAGATGATATTTATATCGATCTGGATGATCCGTTAAAAAATAGAAACCCTAATCAGGGCATCTTGATTAAGGCAATCATCATTAAGCTGATCGGCCTGAACGATATTGTATAAGTTAGGATGATAGGCTAAAATCAGAAAGAATCAGCCGCCATGATCTAGGTATTCTTTACTTTAGGACATCAGCCAGGATGATCTCAACATCGGCCTGGACGATGCAGCATAATTATGCCTAAATTAATCTGGTAATTATGGAAAGCACTTAAGGCTGATTGATATATCACATCGGCTCGGCTAATCGCATGATTGACCACGATGATGTCTTGGACAATTGACATTTTCCAGCTTCATTTAGGGCAATGATCAGGACAATTCTACTCAGTTTTAAACTAATAGGCCAGGAAGATATTGAATCGGCCTAGACGATGTAACCAATTTTCTTTTGATCGTCCCAAATTTTCCCGGGCTGATTGAGCTAAATTTTTACTAATCGGCCAGGATGATATTCATATCAGCCTGGATAATAAAGTCAGCAAGTTAAATTAATGGGCTCATTTTGAGATCTTCTATTTAAGCTTTGTCAAGAAACTTGGTAAGTATCTTTGGCAGCCATTGTAGATTTGTTCTTTTGGGGGAAACTTGAAGATAGAACTTGAAAGGGAGTGAGGAAAGGGTTGAGTTTGAGAGAGGTAGAAGATCCTTGGAGGGGGTTTCAAGGGAGTATGGAGGGGGTTCCAAAAAGGTTCTCCGACGAGTTTGCACTTTAGTACCGTCGAATTCAAGGCTTGTCTTGAGGGAAGTTCACGAAAGAAGAAGATCTCTTTGGTGTCAAAGGACCCCGTAACTCTGCCACACCGAGGAAGGTGGAAGTGATTTTGTAAGAGATTCTCCGCCTAGCTGTGGGGCCTAAAAGAGAGACACTTAGTTTAGTGTAATACTCGGAGGATGCCACCGAGTAGTGGACATAGGTCAAGGTTTGACTGAATCACTATAAAACTGGTGAGTTCTTTCCTTTATTACTTCCACATTTAATTTATGCACTTTGGCTTTTATTGTGGTGAATCTTGATTATGGTTTTAAGATTGTGTTTGTTTTAAATACTCATTCACCTCTCTCTTTTCATTAGCATTGGGCCAGTTCAATCCTAACAACCCTAACAAACTTTCACAGTCACTTGACCTACATCCACTCCCCAGAGTTCTTCACTCGAAGAATTTCATTACTAAACCGTAATTCTCCTTTTTTTCCCCCACAGCAAGGCGAAGAAGCCTTTATAAACCTCACTTTCACCAACCCGGCATGGTGGAGTGCCAAGTGCTATGCCACCCTCCCGGTGATGGAAGCAAACCTTCTCTTTTTTCTCCCTCTTGGAGAAGGCAGAGTATCTTAGAGGACACGGACGTAGAAGAATCTCTCCTTAGAAAGCCTCTGACAAGATCATCTCAGGCCATAGGAGGAGTAACATACAACAAGCTAGGAGCAACCGTGTGATCTCCCTCACACTCCATCTCCCTCACAATGCCCACCTTGTCCTTCCTCTCACAAGCCCCAAAATCTTCTCAATAGCTCTCTTTCAAAGAATCCCCCTGTAATCACGTTCCTTTCTCACGGATTAATTTCAAAATACATAAATTTATATATTTAAATTAGGCTCCAAGAAATTCTAAAAATATAAATTTAGCTATCATTATCGTACAGTGCAAATAGTTCAAAATAGCCTTCATCCTGGTACGAAGGGTTATGAACAGACAATAATATTGAATAATATCGAACAATATGATATAACATCATCCAATATGATATGCAAAATCCTTCTATTCATACAGGATGAATATTGGGATGACGAGAACTCATCTCTGTTCACCGTCTGGTACGATCAACTTCGTACCATATGACATGCTAAAATCAAGGGATCATCCAATACGATGTTCGGGATGGCCAAAATAGCCTCGATACCTCATACTATATAACCATAACGTACAGTACAATTACTAATCAATAATTAATCCTTGATTTAATTTACTAATCACGGGGTTAATTTAAGTACGTATTCAAAAACTTATACTGTATGATAGGATCATATAGTACGATCAATTCAAAATTTACAAATTAAGAACTTACTTAAATTAATCTAGCAGCTAGGGTTTTTAATTTAAAAACACAGCATACAGTACAACATATATCATACAGTATGATTTTTTCACATATAGCCGTTGAACCAGAGCAGATTGTACAGTATAATTTAAACTCGTACAGTACGATCAATATAGAAAAAAAAATTCTTCATTTTTTAAAACCCTCTCCCCTTTATGTGTGCATGGTTGCTCAGTTTTGCATATAATTTGTGGCCAGACTCAAGAAAAGAAAAGTTTCAGGGTTATAGACTCCAAATCCTACTCTACCCAATCTTGAGCCTTCTTGTTATACTGAGTAATTTATGATCTCTCTAAAATGTTAGTACTCATAGACAAGAGAAAAAATAAAAAATATTCAATGAATAATAATAATTTAATCGACATTATTTATCATCATCAAAATATCAGACTAGGGGTCATTGATTGAAACAATCTCTCACTTTTTTATGATGTTAAATAATATTGTTTATAAGAAAATTAGAATGGATTTTTTTTTTTTTGTTTTTTTTTAATTAAATAAAACATCATATGAACAGAAACAAGAAATAAAATAAACTGCATTTCATTAGAATTAAAAATATTATGATAAACATGACATACTAACTAAAGTACACAACAGACTTCTCCCCCTTTTGACATCACCAAAAAGAGGAGTAACAAACAACACCAAGAAAAATAGCACAAAATATATAAAAGTCAAAAAAGTAGGATCCTAATCAGGTTGAGGTGGAGATAGAAGTTGTTGGAAGTAGTGGTGGATGGATGGGAATTATTGATCAATTGAAGTAAAGCTTTACCCCAACCACCGCATGTCCTCCTTATGTTGTTGATTCTATTCTTGGATGTTAGCATTAAGGCAGCTTTTTAGTTAGTCAAATCATTCTTCTAGGTCATCGTAAGGATAGGACGGAATAGGTCCTCGAGGTGGTGCATGCCGTCTTGGTGAAACAGGAGCTCCTGTTGGAGCAGCCTCACCTTCTTCTTCATTAAAATCTAATTCATCCGGCTCTTGCCCCCGATGAAAAAAAATGGAAGGAGGCATCCATATAGAAAATAGGTAGATTGTCAAGTTCACCGCGATAGGTTATTTGATATCTATCTTGAAGAATGTAACCTATGAGATGGCCAAGGGCTAGATTTTATTGTCTACAGGTGGTAGGGAGGCAAACTAAAGTTATGTTTTGGATATAATTAATAATTAAATCAGCCTCATTAAATTTGGTAGTTGACATAATAAGGTAGGTAATAATAGATAAGATTTTGGTCATGCAGATTCTATCGCCACCTTTGGGTATGATTGAAATTCGAAGAACATGTTGAATAATTATGACATTTTGGGTTAGTGACTGAATGAGTGGTTACTGTTGGTAAAAATCTATATTCTTAAGGACTAGATTTGTGTCACTTTAGTTAACTTCATTTGTAAGGAAGGAATGAGCTCTATGACCTTCAGTAGACAGCCTAATGTATTGGCGAGATCTACCTTAGTAATTTTGACACATTATTGGCAGATAAAGGAGGTGAGGGTTAGGCTATTGACATTTATAGTTAGGTTGGCCAGGAATTCGAATCGAAGTTCAAAGTTGTACTGGAAGGCTAAGGTAAAGAGGAATTGTAAAGTGGTGGAGGAAAATAAGTTATTACCTCAAAATTTAAGGCTGCTTGATTCAATATATGAGACGGGGTAATTTTGCATGCTTTGAATTTGTGATAGGCTTCTTCATCTTTGGTAGAAAGGAATCGGTCGTTGGGATAGTGAGAGGAAAATGAGCTTCCAAGGATGAGACGACCAAGCTTGCTGGAGCTTGCCATTTAGTTAAAACAGGGGAGCGCGAGTGAAGTGGCCAAGGAGTAAGTGAAATGATCTTAGAACCCAGCCAATTTATAGAGCGTTTAGACTATCATACAGTATAATAGAGGATCGTAAAGTTGGATGGGCAATAATATCATATGGATGAACGGTTGGGAAAAGATAGTCAAATCATACAGTATGATATATATCGTACAATACATTATGAAGGAATTAGAATTGTCCCGAGATGGTCGTCGATATGACCTTTGGCGAATGCGTCGTACAGTATAAATAGATGTTTGTATAGTACAAACTACAATTATATCATACCGACCCACTTAAAGTCATCCTCATCCATTTTGTTGACGTGGTCGTACAATATGAAGAAGTGAAATTGTACAGTACAAAGTGTAGTTATATCGTATCAAATGATTTAAATGCACAGCCACGTGTATCGTATAGTACAATGGTGATCTTACAGTACGATATGCAGAGAGAAAATTGTAGTTGGGTCATTGTTTTGATAGAGGGTTGTGATTTGATATATTATATAGTACAACTGTGGATGGTACAGTATGATGCAAGAGAAATTATCAATTTTTTGTTTTGTGTGGTGAGTGTGTGATGATCAAAAAACACCTTAGACCCAAATTTTTTTTATTAGTTTTATGCATGAATGTCTATGACACCAAGTCTTTTTCTCAAAGTGTTAAAGATATCGTAGGCTAGTGGTTTCATGAAAATGTATGCCAATTGATCTCCTATAGCTATGTGATATAATTTTATGTCTCATTTAGCTACAAGATATCTTATGAAGTGATGTCTATGTGTTTTATTCTAGAGTATTGAATTCAATTTTTAGAAATGCATATTACACTTGTGTTTTCACACATGATTGGGATGGTTCCTACGGGTAATCCAAGATCAAGAAGTTAATTTTTTAACCAAAGTAATTGTGCAATATAACTTCCTACTGCAATATATTCTTCCTTAGCCGTGGAGAGGGCTAACAAATTTTTCTTCCTACTGGACAAAGAAACTAAAGATTGTCCTCTGAATTGGTAGGTACTAGAGAGGTGCTTTTTCTATCTTCCCTAAATCCTGCAAAATTAAAATCTGAGTACCCTAAGATTTCAAAAGAAGTTTTATGCCTAAGATACCAAATTCCTAAGCTCGGAGTACCAAATAGATATCTAAGGATTCTATTGACCATAATTAAGTGAGACTCTTTAGGATCAACTTGAAAACGAGCACAAAGGCACACATTAAACATTATGTCTGGCCTACTGGAAGTTAAGTAGAAGAGAGATCCAATTATTCCTCTATATTTTTTTGGTTTATTGATTTTCCATTTGGGTCTTTTTCTAATTGAGTTGTAGAGCCCATCAGATTGTTCATGGGCTTAGAACTATCCATTTCATATTTTTTCAGAATATTCTTAATGTACTATGTTTGGCTAAGAAATGTTATATTATCCATTTATTTTACACTAAAACTAAGAAAGTAATTAAGCTCTTCCATCATGCTTATTTCAAACTCATTACTTATTATTTTTGAGAATTCACCACATAAATTTTTATCTGAAGATCCAAATAGAATGTCTTCCACATAATTCTGAACAATGAGAATTTCATCTTTAACCTTTTATAAAAAGTGTGTGGTGTCCACACTACCCTTAACAAATCCTATATCAAGTAAGAATGAGCTTAAGTCTTTTGTACCAGGCTATAGGTGTTTTCTTTAACCCATATAGTGCTTTTTTTTAATTTGAATACATGGTTTGGAAATTATGAACTTTCAAATTGGGGGGTTGCTCAATAAAAACATGCTCTTTAGCTTTCCCATTCATAAAAGCACTCTTTACATCCATTTGATATAGTTTAAAACTATTGAAGAAAGCAAAGGCTAAAAGCACCCTTATGGATTCTAGTCTAGCTAGTAGGGCAAAGGTTTTTTCAAAATCTATTCCCTCAATTTGGTTATACCCCTTAGTTATTAGTTTGACCTTTTTTCTTACTATTATTCCTGAGTCACTCACCTTATTTTTAAAGACCCATTTTGTTCCAACTACACTCTTTTCTTTAGGTCTCTTGACTAACTCCCAAACATCATTCGTGATGAGTTTGTTCAATTCTTCTTGCATTATTAGGATCCAAAATTCATCTCCTAAAAATAGATCTATATTTATGGGTTTTATCATAGAGTTGAATGCAGAATGACTAACCTCCTTCCTAAGTCTGTTCCTAGTTCTCGCACCTTCCGACGGGTCTTCTAAAATTAATTATTTAGAATGACTAGACGAGTATCTCCATTCTTTAGGCAAGTCTTCCTGAGGTTCTACTTGATAGAATAAGTACATTTGGAACCTATCAATTTTTAGGATCGTCGCTTATTTCTTGGTCTTCTATAAAACAAAATTTAATCGATTTATCCACTACTGAAGCAGAGTACAAAGCCGCATGTAGCTGTGTTGCCCAAGTTTTATGGCTAAAGCAACAAATAGAAGATTTTGGAATTAAGCTTAAAAATATTCCCATTCAATATGATAATACAAGTGCTATTAGTTTAATAAAAAATCTTATGCAACATTCATGAACTAAACACATAGATATTAGACACCATTTTATTAGTGATCATGTTAATAAAGGTGATGTAAGATAGATTTTGTAAACACAGATTCTCAAATAGCTGATATCTTTACAAAACCTTTAGCTGAAGAGAGATTTTTCTTGTTAAGATGTATGCTTGGGATGTTAGATCCTAACATTTAAATTTCTTTTATATTTTTAATTATTCTTTTTGATGTTGTCAAAGGGTTGAAGAACTATATGTTGGTCATAATTCATTTTATATGCATATATTTAGGGGAAGAATTATTCGATTTAGTAAATTTGCATTCAAACATATTTCTTAAATTTCAATAAAAGGTCAATTTGCACCTTTGTTATAACTATACCCAACATAAGTTTGTCATCATAAAAAAGGGGAGATTATTGATATTACCTATCTCATAACTTATTTTATAGATTTTGATGATAACAAATATATGTTTGGATGTCTTAATTTATGTGTTAAGTATTTCAGGTGTAATGATGTGTATAATAATTACTTATGGGATCTATATTGCATAACTCAAGTTCAATCAAATGTTGAGATTAAGATGGTCCAAGATGAACAACTTGAAGGACTTTATATTATCATAGGAGTTTGTTAGTGGTCCATTAATATTTACTTGTATGATTTAATTTGCTCACAATATAAATATCTATTAAAGGTTAGGACTCATTTGGATTTCATTTGAATTTATAATGAATTTCCAAACATTATCTGATTTAAATATAATATGATGGTAGCCATTTTTTGTCTTTTTTTGGATGTATATGAAGATTTTTTTACTTTCCCATGTGGCTAGTCATTTTATAGCCATTTAAATTTCATATATATTTAATGAAAATGAATTCTTGATCAAATATAATATTATTTGTTTATAAATTAATGTTACATTGATAGTTTTATTCAAATTTGGCTTTACTTATCCTTTCACTTTAAATACCTCTCTTCTTCTTCATGTAAGGGCTGCTCAAAAATTAAATCTCTAACAATTCTTACATTATTTCTTTCTTCTTTACATGCTAAATCTTAAGAGAATAAATTTTGATTTTTATTCTAAGAGCACTTTTTATTTGCGAGATCAAATTCTTGGCTGGAAATCTTCAACACACAAAACCTAGTAACATCTCTTAGAGTTATTGAGTTTTTTTTCGTTCACTAAATCTTCACTTGCTATTCTTTTATCTTTCCCCATATATTTCTTTCCTGAAAATATTTATTTTTTGGTCAAATACTTATTGGAAATTTTATTTTAAAGTTTTCTATATTATATAAATCATTAAAGTTTAACAAAGCAAGTATTTTTATTTCTTTAAGGTGGCATAGATTTACATTTATAATCTAATTAAATTTATTTGATTTGAAGAGAAAAATTTTAAATCAGTAAGAATATATTTTTATTTAAAATATTATTCTTTTTTAAAAAAAAATATAAATCTATCTTAAAGTGAGCAAATTTAATATTTCATTTGCAAGTAATGAGGTGATTAAAATTAATTTGTAATATCACCTAAAATATTATGGATATTTTATTAAAAGATAATTTGAGCTTGTATTATTTACATAAAATTATATTTTTCATTTTCCTTGTCTAAGTCATTTATCTTAGTGATGTTTTAATTGTAAATAAATTGAGTTGTACTCGCTTGTGTAGGAGAGTACTTAAGTTGTAAAGAATTTCTTTGGTTTAAAGAAGTGAGGTTTGCAAAGAAAACTTGGGATTAGTGATTTCTAGCCCAAGAGTTTGCTAGCGTGGACGTAGGTCGGATTAGAATCCAGGCTGAACCACGTAAAAATATTGTACCTCTTATTTTTCTTTTTTGCATCTATTTTTCTATCTTTTTCATAAAAATTATTTGATTTCTTATTCATTTCAAAATAATTTTAAAATTATTTTAATTTTTATCTTTTAATAAAAATTTTAGAAACCCCAATTCACCCCCTTCCCCCCTCTTGGCGTTGCCATAGTCATCCAACATTATTTTCCCATAATGATTAGATTTAAGTTAATTATTATTATCCAATATTGTGTTATTGTCTATCACTTATGCTATTCTTTATTTACTAATTAAAATTTTAAGATTCTAAGTTTACCACATGAGGTATTTAATCATATATAAATTATAAAATGCATAAAATTAGAGGGACAAATAATAGGCACATAAGAAAATAATAGAAATACTATTTCATTACTTTTTCCACTCACCCCCCCCCCCCCCCCCAAAAAAAAAAACCCTTGTACAATACATTTAAATAAAAATTAAAATAAAAAACTATAAAAGAAAACTCTTCCCTCTCATTCTTCTTCTTATTCCTCTTCCTTCTCTTATATTACTCTATTACTAGGTCTATTATAGGGATTGTATGATAGGGTTACTAGGAAATCAATAGAATATGGGATAGTGTTGAAGTTATAATTCTTGAACATTTGAATTAATGTTGAATTGAATTCATCAACATATTTAAACTATCCCTACTGCAAGTCCATCATGTTATATATTTAATGATATAATCCCTACTCCATGCCCTCTATTCTCTAATGTATCTCATGTACTTAATCGCTGATATTACCTACCTGATCTTCTAAAAACTAGGTGGCTCGAAGTTTAGGCTGCCTAAGCTAGCTAGGCTAACTAGGCTGACTGAAACTCTCACCCTGCTCCCTATTAAGGATCTTAAGGGTTTGTATTTTATTTCTTATAAGAGTAACATTAGAAAATATTTACTACTCCCCAATCTCACCTAAGACTCCTACTTGAACAGATAAAGTAAAAATTAGCGAAGGGTGCCCAAAACCTGCTAAAGTAGTCCCCCCTAATCATATATAATAAAGGCTATTTTTTTCCTATATTTATATTCAAACCTTTATGGATGGCATAATTTATGTAGGACTTATTATTAGTAACCTCATTAATATTCCTGATAGGCATTATCCTGGTAGAAATAAAGTAGTGCGAGGCTTTTGTCTATAGGGTCATAACATAGGCAAGATAATTTACTTTATTACTCTCCCTCATCTTTTATTGGGCATTTGTACTAGGAATAGTAAGAAAAATTAAAATATCATTACAGTTTATAGGGGAATTAACAAAGGTATTATAATCATTAAATTCTAAATTAGGAGTCCAACACAATTTATTAATGACAACACTATCGACTTGGATCAACTTCTCACTCATATATCTTACTTTGGGGGATCTTTTATCCAAGCTAATGGCTCATCATAGAACTTTTCCCACCCCACATAAATTATTACTATTTCTAGCCCCCCCCCCCCCCCCCCCCCCCCCCCCTCCTTAAGGACTTCTAAAATGTCTCTTAGGGATAAGTTGTTTATGCATAATAGAGTGGTTATACTGTTTATTTGATTTATCACACACAATTTTATGGGATTCATGTGAGGTGGAGCCCATCCATTTTTTATGTTATTATCATTGGCATCTTCTCACTAGATATGAAATTTAAAATCTAAGAACTTTGGAAGAAGTTAGAATGCGATGAAATCATAGCCCTCAACCGCTACTTATCTTTAAACTAGCACCGAAGCTCAAGGCGCTCGGATGCTATGGATCTGAGAGCTTAAGCGTTGAGACATTTAGCTAACAATCCAATGGTCATATTACCTCTAAACTTTTTATATGGCTTATTATTATGTTAGTCATAAATTTAGGAAGAGAATTAATTTTACTAATTAATAAATTTTATTCAAAAAAATTTTCTATGCAATATAAGACCCAGCAAAAAATATTTATCTTCATAAAAAAGAGAAAGATTGTTTGAACTAAGCATCTTAACAACTTATCTAAGTTCTGATTATCATAAATACAATTGATTGTGTTGGCTTTTGGCTAAGGATTTTGTGTGTGTAGATTATCTATTTATACCAATAATTTCAAATATACACAAAAAAAGGTTAATATGAGACTAGGTAAATAAACATGATGGCAGTCACAAGTTGAAGAATGTACACTCAACCTAAGCTCAAGTAAAAAATCTCTATAAAGGATTTGAAATGATCAAGATAAAAGAAGGGTCCCAAATGCTAAATGACTTGTACTTTAATTTTTAAATATTTTTTTCATCTATGATCCATGTATATAAGTTGTGTGACATAATAAAGAACATACATATAAAAACAAAATTAACATAAGAATGCATCAAAATGTGGATGTCATTTTCTAAATTTTTAAAAAATCAAATCTTATTGGTTACTAGAAAATAAAAAATAAAAATATTATTTTAATCGTATTGTACCATGATAATCATATCATATGATCAATTATAGCAAAACTACATAATATTTATATGCTCCTTTACTATATTAGGTGAATTCTAAATATAAACTAATCATAGTGTACAATAAATATTACATTGTATGATGATTTAACAGTTAACATAATTAGAACTAATGCATCCAAGAGTGAATTAAAATAAAAAAAAGAATATATCATTCCGTATGATCCCCGTCATACAAGTTGATCAAACATAGATAATTATTCAAGAAATTACCTAAATGAACTAATCAAGTCTTTAATTCTTTAATTTGAGAGTCTAAGCTTTGATCTAAGAGATTGTTATGCTTTGATTGTAAGAGTTCTATTGATCTTGAGAAAATTTTTTTCAAATATTATGGAATCTAACTAATGAGTTAGGGTGGCCATGATTCTCATGGAGGAAAAAGAATGAAGGGGTTTCCTTAATATCCCATAAAGGAGAGAAACTTCTCCATCTTGTGTGGGACAAAAAGAGAGAGATAGTAGAATTTCTAAGAAGAGGGCTTGAGAAGTGAACATATATAAATCTGGTTTGCATCCATTTCTTTTTCATACCTTCTAATATTGTGCTACCTACATAATATACAGGGATAATTTTCATTTGTGTTTCCATAATATATTAGGATATGATATAATAACAACAATAACATAAATCCTTTGTCACACTACATGGGGTCAGCTACATGAATCCTTTTTTGTCATTATGTCCTGTTAAAAGTCAAATTCTCATTTAAATCTAATAAAGAAAGATCATTCCTAACATTTTCTAACCAAGTATTTTTATGTCTACCTCTACCTTTTTAATATAAGACAAATCTAATACCTCAACTTTCCTAATTGGATCATCGAAATTCCTCCATTTAATTTGACCAAACTATCTAAGGTGACTCTCTCTAATCTTATCTTCTAGTGGAGCTACTCTAAACTTTTCACGTATATGCTAATTTTGAATCCTATCTCTAAGGGTAAAGCCACTCATCCACCTAAGAATCCTTATCTCTCCAACACTTAACTTAGTATTATACTTCTCTTTTAATAGCCAACATTTGGCACCATAAAGCTATAATGCCCTCAAAATGTTAAAAATAATGTAAGTATTAATTTTCTATGAATATTATCTTATTTTATTATAATTTTATATAGACATAAATTCATTTAATAGATTAATCAATTTAGTTAATTAATAATTAACTGGGTAGGGGATAATACTGTAGCATGCTATTTATTTAATATATATTCTACTGTAGCTATACCACTAATCTGAGCATACAAGGAATTGATTTTGGCATTCTGCAATCTGACGACTAAGGGTAAGTTTGGTGGACTAAGTCGAAAGAGCATTGAGATATAAAATAGGTTTTAGTTCACTTCTCATTCCCAACTTTTTTTAGCACACATAAGTTTATCTGGAGTTCGCTAAGCTATTGTGAGCGGGTGCTAGAGGATTTGTGAAGGCTTAGTTGGGAGGATAAAGTCCAGGTAAAATAATCTATAGTTACTAAAATGAACTTTTGCTGAAATTTATGGTTAAAAAGGATGGAATTTAAAAATGTTTGCTGAAATCAGTTGGTGGTAGCTGAGTTCATTATGGTAGATTGCCGGATATAGGAAAAGAAAGAAAAGGATTAGTATTGAATGAAGAGGAGCTTAATTGAGATTGTTTACAAGAAGAAATGAAGACAAAGTCTAGGAGAACAAATTTCTAACGATGTGAGATACCCAAACAAGGTTATAAGAATTAGTAAATATTTTATTATTGCACTTCATCTTGATTATTCCTATGACCACATGTATTTCAGTTTATTTTAGTTATTTTGTATGAACATTGTTGAATATATATGAAATTATTTATGTAGAGATAAATCTTTATTAATGTTAATGATTTTGTAAGTCTAAAAGGGTAAATATTTATAAACAAATGAATAAGCCAAAGCTCAATAAAGCGTAACTAAACGACAGCTAAAGTGCAACTGAAGGGCAGCTAAAGTGCAACTAAAGCGCAACGAAAGGGCAGATAAAGTGCAGCTAAAGCGCAACTCTAAAGGGCAGATAAAGTGCACCTAAAGCGCAACTAAAGCGCAACTAAAGGGAAACTAAAGGGAAGCTAAAGGGCAACAAAAGGGCACCTAAAGAGCAGCTAAAGGGCACCTAAAAGACAACTAAAGGGTAGTTAAAGGACATCTAAAGGGCAGCTGAAGAGCAGCTAAAGTATAACTATATCATTAAAAGCATATGTCATTAGGGCTAAAAAGGATGACTATATGAAAAGTGAAATAAGTTATATATGGGGATAGGACCACACAAATAAAGGAGAAAGACCCGATGAGGTAAGCCTACACTCTCAATTTTAAAAGTTGGGAAATTTAACTCAACCCTGAGTGAGAGAATAGCTTCCATTCTAAAAAGTTGGGAAGTTAGACCCAACCTCGAATTGGAACACTGAAAAGGTGTAAAAGCTTATAGTCATTATATGACTTGTTTAAAATGTTAAACAATTTTGGTAAGATGCATAATACTACTAAACTAAGAACTTATATGCTCAATATGACCTTTCAATATGGGTTTTAAATATGTTAGCATTGTTAAGTAATTCTTATTTATTTATTATTATTTCTTATAAATTGTTTGTATAGTTCATTGAGCCTAGCTCATTAGCAGTGATTGTACTGTAGGAAAGGGGAAGGAACCCTTGGGAATATAAAAAGAGGTGATTGTTCTTTTGGTGTAAATACATTTTGGATGTGCAAAGAGATCTAAAATGAGATTTGAATGCTAGATGTACAGACTTTTGGGTATGTGAATGAATTTTCAAAGTTTTAATAGAGCTCTGTATTTACTTCAATTATATTTGATGTTCATTAAGGGATATTATATGCTTCCCATTATTAATTATGGAATTAGATAGGGTGGTAAGTTAGGAGAGTCTAATTAGATTTCTTTTACTCACTCCATTCTAAAAGTGGTAGCTCGGAATGGGTGTTAGTATGAAGGAACCAATTTAGATTTTCCTTCTCTATTATACTCCAAATTGATTGTTAAGGGGTAGGTCAAATTAGGGTGTGAAATAAATTGGTATTAGAGCCAAATCAAGATAAAATGGAAGCATCTTTGGTTTTAGAAGAAGTAGAATGAGATATAATGAATATGATATATACATAGCTATAGGTTGAATCAAGTTTTATTGGAATTATGTATTCATTTCAGTACAATAGCATACTTTCTTATTTAATACTTTTAGTGATTATGTTTATTACCATGAATATATGTATTATGAGAATTATATATATGCATATAGATAGTTATGTCTGAAGAGTTGTCATAAAGAATGACTGGTTAGTCATCCCGGTCATATATAGAAACAAGAATGAATGAAGGAAATAAATCTAAAGAACTCCAAGGTACTATGCAATTGATATCATAAGTGGTAGATAAAATGGCATATATGGAGAAATCTTCTACTAGCGGTGGATCCAAATCTAAAAATGATAGTGAAGTGGATCGATATTTAAAATTATTTCAAACTTTTAAACCACCAGCATTTAAGGGTGCATGTGATCCAACCATAGCTGAAGACTGGTTGTTAAAGATTTGATGGATTTTGGAAGGCATGATCTATCCCGAAAATAGAAAAAGTACCATTAGCTATATTTATGTTAGAAGAAGAAGCAGAAAGATCGTAGCAAGCACAACATAAAGAAAAATTTGGACAGATGCTTATTACTAACATATAGTGTGATGATTTTGTGAAAGTCTTCAGAGATTGGTTAATTCCTCCTTCAGCCAGATTAGCTCTGCAAGATAAATTCTTCAATCTAACTCAAGGCTCCAAAATAGTTATGCAATACGAAGTTGAGTTCACTTCTTTGTCTCACTACACACATCATTATGTTAGCACCCAGGAGGAGAACTGCCACAGATTTTTAAGAGGACTTAGAGATCAACTATGCCTAGCATTGACACCTTTTGATATCAGTGAATTTTTTATCTTAGTGGAGAGAGCTAGAAGGATTGAAAATGAACTGAATTCTCGAAATATAGTTGGGAACAACTACACCCAAGAAAAAGGAAGATGTTTGAAAAGTATGATCAATTCAGCTAAACTTTAATCATAAAAAAAAAAAAAGCAAAGTCAGCTTGAGAAACCCTTATGTGAACAATGTGGGAAGAGACATTTTGGTCAGTGTTTGGTGGGATCATGAAGATATTTTAAATATGGTGAGATGGGTCATCGCAAGATGGATTTCCCTCAAGTAAAAAGAACCAATATCATGCCACAAGGATATTAGGAACAGGTACCACATAGGAGATATCTGGAAGGAGGCAATCAAAAAGGAAAAACTCAGATTCAAGGAAGGCCAATGGTACATGGAAAACCACCTATTCAGTTAAAAGGAGAAGCATCAGATCTTAAAGACAATCAACCTGTGAAAGCTAGAGTGTTTTCCATTACACCCCAGGAGGCCATGAATTCAGAGGAAGTTGTTACATGTTTACTTTTGATTTCTAACAAGTTTGGAAGAGTTTTTATTTTTATTTTGGTGCATCCCATTTGTGTATTTCTGAAGAATTCTGTTTTGATTTATCTGTTGAGATTGTATGTTTTACACCTACCTTATCTATTATGATGCCAACGGGGGATAATTTGCCTGTCAATAGGATGTGCTTAATATAAATTTGTATAATCAGGGTCACAAATTTTCAACAGAACTGATTATAATGCCTATTAAAATGTTTGACATCATCTTCGGGATGGATTAGTTAGTTAAACATTTTATTACAATTCAATGTTGGAAGAAGAGAATAAAATTTAATTTATCAAATGAGAAGACTTTCTATTTTCCCTGTGAGAAAAATGCAATATCCTCTCTTATTAGTGTTGTAAAGATGGGTAAATACTTAAGGAGGGGTGAACTAGTATTCTTAGCAAAAATGGAGGTCTTAAATAAATATGTTCAGGCATTACAGCATGTTCTGGTTGTCTCTGAATTTTTAGATGTATTTCCTGAAGAATTACCTGGATTACCATATGAAAGAGAAGTTGAATTTGGCATAGAACTGCAGCCATGAACATCAGTAATTTACAAATCCCCTGGTAGGATGGCCCCTAAAGAATTACAAGAGTAAAAAACTCAGTTATAAGAATTAATGGATAAGAGATTTATCAAAGCTAGTCATTCTTCTTGGAGTACACTTGTACTTTTTGTTAAGAAGAATGATGGATCCATGAGAATGTGTATTGATTATAGAGAATTGAACAAACTAAATATCAAGAACAAATATACATTACCATAAATAGATGACTTATTTGATCAGTTAGAATGTGCTACAGTATTTTCCAGAATTAATTTAAGATCAAGATATCATGAAGTGAGAGTTAAAGAAGCAGATGTCAGTAAGATAGATTTTGGGACTAGATATGGTCATTTTGAGTTTAGAGTCATGTCGTTTGGGTTAATAAGTGCTCCTATCTTTATGGATATGATGAACCAAATTTTTAAAGACTTTCTAGATTATTTTGTAATTATTTTCATTGATGACATCCTGGTATACTCAAAGACTGATGAGGAACATGTTGAACATTTAAAAATAGTTTTGGATACATTGAGGAAAAATCATTTGTATGCAAAATATTCAAAATGTGAATTTTGTCTAATAAATATTTCCTTCTTAGGATATATTATTAATGGGGAAGGAATTTTAGTAGATCCACTGAAAGTGAAAGCAATTGTAGAATGTCCTATACAAACGAATGTTACAAAGGTTCATAGTTTTTTTGGACTAGCAAGATATTACAAAAGATTTGTTAAAGGATTTTCACAAATTGTTATGCCTTTTTCTAAATTGATGAGAAAGGAGGTTAAGTTTGAGTGGACTGCTGAGTATGAGAAGATCTTTCAGGCATTAAAGATGCATCTAACTATCGCAACAGTATTAACACTTCCCTCCGGAACAGAAGGATTTCAACAAATTTATAGTGATGCATCTTTGAAAGGTTTAGGATGCATCCTAATGCAGAATAGAAAAGTGATTGTATATGCATTGAGATAGTTAAAGTCCTCTGAAAGAAATTATCCTACTCATGATTTAGAATTGGCTGCAGTAGTATTTGCTTTGAAGATTTAGAGGCATTGCCTGTATGGAATAAGATGTAAAATTTTCACTAATCATCATAGCTTAAAATATATATTTTCATAAAAAGAACTCAATTTAAGACAGAGAAGGTGGTTGGAGCTCATTAAAGACAATGATTTGAATATTTAGTATTGTCCGGGAAAAGCCAATATTGTAGCCGATGCCTTAAGTCACAAGTCTACAGGAATGATGAATTGGGTGATTAATCAAGATGTTCAACTGATTAAGGAAATGAAAAATTTGCAATTGAAGATTAGAGATTTCAAAAATGTTGAATGATTGCATCAGATGACAATAAAGTCCACTTTAACAGATCGTGTCAAAGAAGCCCAATAGCATAGTAGTGAATTTTCAAAGTAGATGGAGTAGGCCCAGTTAGGGAAAAGACCCAATATTTATGTTGATCTTGATGGAATCATTAAGCACAAATTTTAGTTGTGGATACCGAATGATCTGGATTTAAGAAAGGAAAATTTGAAAGAAGCCCATCATTCAGGTTATATAATTCATCGATGCAGTACCAAGATGTATAAAGACTTGAAATTAATGTTTTGGTGGCAAGGTATGAAGAAAAATATTGCATAATATGTAACTAAGTGTGAAGCATATTAAATGGTGAAAGCAGAACACCAGCGACCCAGTGGCTTATTGCAATCATTACCTATCCCTATGTGGAAGTGGGAAGACATTGCAATGGATTTTGTTATGGGATTTTCCAAGATCAAAACAGGGACATGATAGCATTTGGGTAATTTTTGATAGACTGACAAAATCATCTCACTTTTTTCCTATCAAGCAAACTGATTCAATAAACAAATTGGCATGCTTGTATGTAAAAGAGATTGTCAAATTATATGGCATTCCAAAAGTTATTGTATCAGATAGATATGGTCGATCTACTTCTAGGTTGTGGAAAAACATTCAAGAAAGCTTGGCACAAATTTGTATTTCAGTACAGCCTTTCACCCTCAGACTGATGGTCAATCTGAAAGAACCATTCAAGTACTGGAAGACTTATTGAGATTGTGTTTTGGATTTCAAAAATAGTTGTGAATATCACATACCATTAATAGAATTTGCCTACAACATTAGCTATCAATCTAGTATACAAATGGTGCCATATGAAGCATTTTATGGTAAAAAATGCAGAACTCCCTTAACTTGGGTTGAAGTAGGAGAAAGATAACTAATGGGTCCAGAGTTAGTTGATGAAGCAACAGAGAAATAATATTAATCAGAGACAGATTAAAAGCTACTAAAGATCATCAGTAAAAGTATTATGACCCCAAACATACAGCAGTTGAGTTTGAAGTGGGTGACATTGTATTCTTGAAGGTTAAGCTTATGAAAGGTAATGAATTAATATTAGGTTATTTTATTATAAGTTTATATAGACATAAATTCATTTAATATATTAATCAATTTAGTTAATTAACAATTAACTATGTAGTGGATAATACTATAACATACCATTTATTTAATATATATTCTACTGTAGCTATTCCACTAATCTGAGCATGCAAGGGATTGACTTTGGCATGCTGCAATTTGATGGCTAAGGGTGAGTTTGGTGGACTTAGTGGAAAGAGCATTGAGATGTAACATAGATTTTAGTTGACTTCTCATTCCCAATTTTTTTTACCACACATAAGTTTATCTGGAGTTCGCTAAGCTGTTGTGAACGGGTGCTAGAGGATTCGTGAAGGCTCAGTTGGGAGGATAAAGTCCAGGTAAAATAATCTATAGTTACTAAAATAAACTTTTGCTGAAATCTATGGTTAAAAAGGATAGAATTTAATAATGTTTGCTGAAATCAGTTGGTGTTAGCTGAGTTCATAGTGGTAGATTGTTGGACATAGGAAATAAAAAAGAAAAGGATTACTATTAAATGAAGAGGAGCATAATTGAGATTGTTTACAAGAGGAAAGGAAGACAAAGTTTAGGAGAATAATTTTCTAATGAGGTGAGATACCCAAACATGGTTATAAGAATTAGTAAATGTTTTATTATTGCACTTCATCTTGATTATGCTTATGACCACATATATTTCAATTTATTTTAGTTATTTTGTATGAACATGGTCGAATATGTATGAGATTAATGTTAATGATTTCGCAAGTCTAAAAAAGTAAATATTCATAAAAAAATGAATAAGCCAAAGCACAACTATAGTGCAACTAAAGGGCAGCTAAAGCGCAACTAAAGCACAACTAAAGGGCAGCTAAAGCGCAACTAAAGCGCAACTAAATGATAGATAAAGTGCAGCTAAAGCACAACTAAAGGGAAACTAAAGGGTAGCTAAATGGCAGCTAAGGGGCAACTAAAGGGCAACTAAAGGGCACCTAAAAGGCAGTTAAAGGGCACCTAAAAGGAAACTAAATGGCAGTTAAAGGGCATCTAAAGGGCAACTGAAGAGCAACTAAAGTACACTATATCATCAAAAGCATATGTCATTAAGGCTAAAAAGGATGACTATATGAAAAGTGAAATAAGTTATATATGGGGATAAGCATGCATAAATAAAGGCGAAATACCCTATGAGGTAAGCCTACACTCTCAATATTAGAAGTTGGGAAATTTGACTCAACCCTGAATGAGAGAATAGCTTCCATTCTAAAAAGTTGGGAAGTTAGACCCAACCTTGAATTGGAACACTGAAAAGGTGCAAAAGCTTATAGTCATTATATGACTTGTTCAAAAATGTTAAACAGTTTTGGTAAGATGCATAATGCAACTAAGCTAAGCACTTCTATGCTTAATATGACATTTCAATATGTGTTTTAACTATGTTAGCATTGTTAAGCATTTCTTATTTGTTTATTATTATTTTTTATAAATTGCTTGTGTATTTCATTGAGCCTAGCTCATTAGTAGTGGTTGTACTGCAGGAAAGGGGAAGGATCCCTTGGAACAATAAAAAGAGGTGATCATTCTTTTGGTGTAAATATGTTTTAGGTGTGCAAAGAGATCTAAAACGATATATGAATGCTAGATGTATAAACTTTTCGGACATATATGTGAATGAATTTTAAAAATTTTAATAGAGCTCTGTATTTACTTCAATTATATTTAATGTTCATTAAGGGACATTATATGCTTCCCATTATTAATTATGGAATTAGATAGGGTGGCAAGTTTGGAGAGGCTAAATAGATTTCTTTTACTCACACTCACTCCATTCTGAAAGTCGTAGCTCGGAATCGGTGTTAGTATGAAGGAATCAGTTTAGATTTTCCTTCTCTATTATATTCTAGATTGATCATTAAGGGGTAGGTTAAATTGGGTTGTGACAAAAGCATTGCATGTCTCACAACCATCTTATAGAATTTTTCCTTAACTTTATGGGGGACTTTTATATCACATAACAAGCTTGATGCATTCATCCACTTCAATAATCCAACTTGAATTCTGCTAAGAATATAGCCATCTATTTCACCATCACTCTAAACAATAGATCCAAGATATCTAAAATGAGTACTCTTATTAATAACTTGATCGCCCAAAGTCATAATCCCCTCATTAGGTCTTCTATTTCAACTAAAATTGCACTCCATAACTCGCTCCCATAGTTTTAAAGTATGACACATTAACTTAATTCTTCTATAATTTGCACACTCCTGTGTATCACTTTTATTCTTAAAAATAGGAATTAACACACTCATTCTCCACTCATCTTGCATCTTTTAGTCTTCAAAATAGTATTAAAAAGTTTACAAAGATAAGAAAATCCTTCATTTCCTAAGCATTTTCACATCTCTGTTGGAATATCATCAGGTCCAATAGCTTTTTCACACTTCATTTTCTTTAAAGCCTCTCTAGCTTTGGTTTTACTTATAAACCGGTAAAAATAAAAATCTCTATTTTCATTTAGGGTGCTAAAGTCACTAAAGTCAATTGTATTTTCATATTCTTCATTAAAAAGAGTAGCAAAATATATCATCCACTTTTGTTGAATATCATTTTCTAAGAAAAGTATTTTTTTATCTTCATCCTTAATACACTTCACTTGAACTAAATCCTTACTACTCATATCTCTTTGTTTAGCTAACTTATACATATATCTTTTTCCCTCCTTATTATATAATCTATTATATAAATCATTAAAAGCTAAGCTCTTTCTATCACAAATAGCTTTCTTAAATTCTTTACGAGCCTCTTTATAGATTTTCCAATTATCAACATTTTTATATCTCAACCAAAATTTATAAAAATATTCTTATTTTTTTATCTTTTCTTGCATATTTGAATTCCACCACCAACTATTTTTTTTTATTAGGAGTTTATCCCTTCAAAACTCCAAGCACATCTTTTGCAATATTATTAATAGCACTAGCCACTTAATCCCATATAATATTAGAATCCTCATGCACAAACAAAATCTTAAGATCTAAAATCATACTCTCAAAAATATTTTTGTTAATATTCTTTAAATGTCCCCATTTAATCCTAAAAAACATTTTACTTTATTTTTTATTTTATGCCCTTTTATCTTAAAGTCCAAAACTAATAATTAATGTTTGGTACATAAATTTTAACTTAGAATAATTTTACAATCTTTGCAATCTAAACGATCTAATTTTCTTATAAAAAAAATAATTACTCTGCATTTTACTATAGCCATTTTTATTAGTGATAAGTTGTTCATCTTTTTTCTTAAATAATATATTAGCTATTAAAAAATAATAAGCTAAATAAAAATCTAATATGGTCTTACCATCTTCATTTGTTATTTTAAAATCATGGCTACCGTGAATGCTTTTAAAATCATCTACCTCTCTACTGACATTTCCACTTAAATCTCCTCCCAAAAAAAACTCTTTCTTCAAGAGGTTCTTTTACATTAATTCTTCTAAGTCATTCCAAAATTTTAATTTTAAACTTATATTCAAACCTACGTGAGGAGCATAAGCACTTATAATATTAACAATCTTAGCATCAACAATAATCTTTAAAGCTATAATTTTATCTTCAATTCTATTAATTATTATAACATTATTCTTCAAAATCATATCTATAATCACACCTACACCATTTCTAGTACGATTCCTACCCAAATAATATAGTTTATATCCTAAACTATCAGTCATCTTAGCCTTCTCTCCAACTCATTTAGTTTCTTCAATGCGTTGAATATTTATCTTCCTATGACTCATAATATTTATTAGTTCTTTTAATTTTTCTATAAGAGAGCCTATATTCTTGTTTCCTATCTTAATTTTAGTTTCATGGATTATCTTCTTTGCTCATATCCATCTATGATGTGGGAACTCTTGCCTATTTAACACTGCACCCAGATGCGGTGCAACGGCCCTTGCACACTTATCAATGAGATGAATATGAAGATGTGGAAACTCTTGCCTATTTAACACAGCAGCCGGGCGCCGGTGTAGCAACCCTTGCACACTTGTGGATATGATGAATATGAAAAATTAATTTTGATCTTGATGAGTGATAATCCCATCTTAAAGTATAAATAAAGTTTCATGAGAAAAAGAATTTGTTAGTTTCAATTTTTTTAATAATCATTTTATTTCTAATATTAGATTGCATCCTAAATAGTTTTTAATGTATAAATGTAAAAGGTGGTCTTTATTAAATTATTTGTTACCTTTTTTTCATTTTCATTGAATCAAATCCACAAATTTTAAAGTTCCATCAATCCCCCCCCCCCACACACACACACACACTACATGGGTGAGATCTAGGTAAGTTTAGAAAGTGAGTGGAAATTTTTAGTATATCTAAAAATACTTCAAACATCGTGAAGATCCAAAATATACCTCCTCACATTTTTTTATACCAAGAGTGCTATAGAGACAACTATGTAAGATATAAAAAAACAATGCATTATATAACTATTATAAATTGAAAGTGACACTGACACTAACATATGGATGAGCTTTGTGATGTATACATGGATCCCTGCCTATGAAGTGGTCCCCTCCTCTAGAGTAAGTGTCTTAGGCTAATATTTGAGGGCATGTCTTAATTGAGCCTTTGAGATCTTGAATGTAGAGTAAGTATGCAAGGCAAGTCCATGGTCATAAGAGTGAGTACATAGAGGCAACATTCTGGCTTTTGGGCATGTAGAGTGAGTCCATTTGGATGGTAATAGCTATGAAGTGAGCATGGACTCAGTTAATGAGGTCATAGCCTTGAGCTTTTGTAGTGTACTCTTTCTATAGCTAGACCATGAATGTCAACAGTATGCAAATGATCTTGATAGTGGATGGCTTTTATGGGAAACTAAGCCCTATCAAGGAGAGTGGCCCCTAAAGTCTAGGCTAGTCTAAATAATTCCCTTGATGGAGCTTATCAGGGATGACAACACCCTAGGCTGTACTACTTAGGGTGAGTCTTGGAGCTACAATTTTCATGGGGGAGTGTAGCTGTTAGTTGATGGGCTAGCATTTATCAATGTTTATGCAATAAAAATATAAATATTAAGTTTATATATATTGATTTATAACAGATGAAGAAGAGCGTTTCTCAAATTGATTTAAGTTCCTTAGGAGCTTTTAGAATTAGATTAGCACAATAAAATCATATAATTCTTCTTAAAATATTGCCTAAATACACCTAAATGGGACAATTTTTTTAGCAACACTCTTTTAGGTACAAAACTATCATCCACTTACATTCATTTATCATAATTCACAAGAAAATTCTAATCTATATTTTTTACAATGGTGGAATAGCTCTAATGGAAAATAAGATTAGAGAGAATCTTAAATGATTTGGACACAAAACATCAATGACCCAATTAAGAAAGTCTAAGTATTAAATTTGGTCAATATTATGAGAAGTACAGATTTACCTAAAAAATTTTAGTTAGAAAATATTAGAAATAATCTTATTTATTAAATTTAAATGAAATTGTCTCTTAATAGAACAATGAAAAAAAATTCATATAATCGACTCCATAAAGTGGAATAAAAACTTGATGTTTTTATTGATGTATCAAATTTGATCATAACCACGAATTAACAAAGTGAATGGTTCATTTATTGGGGCTAAGCTTAACATTTATTAATAAATATGCTTCGAGTAAAATGCAAACTTTTCCATTTAAAATTTATACCATGGTAATCAATGAATACAAGTGGTTATGCTCATAGTGATATTAGGTTTGAAATTATTCTTACTTGATGCTTCAACAAGTTTTGAAGACTCGTCTTTTGGGTATTATACCAATAAATAATAATAATAATTTCTGCTTTCCTCGTCCGGAAAAGTAATGCAAGTGCTGGGAGTTGGTCTCATTAAAGAAAAAAATTAGAAAAGATATCAGACAAACCAATTAATTATTCTCTAAAACATATGAGCCGAGGATTTTATCTGAAGAGCCTGCAATAATTACTATTTAACACAACAAAAAATATCTTTCCTTCATTTGCCCAACAAGCAATTGTAGTTCGATTAAATGTACAAACAAGAATGAACAGCTCATTGAAAAACTTTAGACAACAAAGAACCTCGAAAATGTCGTCCTTCTGGTTCACGTAGATAAATCTTATCATCCAAATATTGCTCCAATTTCAGAACAATCTCGTTAACAGCTTCACCCCGTTGCTTAAGAGCAGGCAGAAATCTTCTAGAAATGACATTTAGCACTTTCATGAATTGAGATTTATATTTTCTAAGCAGTGCAAATCCTGCCATCTGTTGAAATAATGTAAGAAAAAATTGATTAAAAAAGGAGCCTTAAATTACGTTATAAAATAGAAAAAAATTGGATATCATGATATCCAAATCATAATAAGTCCCAAAATTTTTTAATTTATTTTAAGATGAGTGTAATATTAATTATTTATGTATTAGACTCATCTTAAAATATATTCAAAAATTTTGAAGTTTATCTTGATTGCATTTTGATTACGGTATCTAGATAGGATTTTTTTTTTTTCCTGAAAAATAGTATGGATGGAAGATTAACCTTCAAAAAGGCTTCTAACGCGACAGCTGTGGTTCTATTAGCTGGTAGCGCATTGAGGAACATCGCAAGCCATGCCCACCCATATTTCAAGCCATGAGGATTTTTAACGCCATCGATCTCCGTCTGCCAAAGCAATTATGTATTAATACAACATCATATGTTGACTATGGAACGTAAAGCAATATAATTACTAAGTCAGCCTCTCATGATGCTTATATAGGTTATATTTCCATATACGATTATTAGGACAATTATGGAAGACGGAAGCAATACGAATGAAGTTTCAGTAAAATGGAATAATAATAAAGAACCTGAATCAAAGCAGCATATAATTTCATACAAGATTCAACGCGATTCAAGAATTCATCTGTGCTTTCAAGCCCCCCATCTTCTTCTCGGTAACCCAACATTTTCCAATAATCCTTGGTTTGTGAAGCTGCCTGCAACAGTTTATCAAAAATTTATAATGAAGACAGCAACTTTATCCATAACAAGTTTTATCTGTAGATATAAACATCAATTTTATGTTACCATAATAACCAGCATCAAATAAGTAGCACGCTTTGGCAGAAAAAGTCCAACGCAGGTCACGTAAGGTTTTTTGTAATGCATCCAATAGCTGGGAACTTTAGTAGTACCATTATTTTAAAGAAAATGAAGTTTTAGGAAAAAAAGAATTTTTATGCGATACAAGTCAATAGAGGAACATTCTAAGCTCGGAAGATATTGTAGTTGGGTTTGTTTGAAATGGGACAAAGATAACTAGCCAAATACATCAATTATCAAATCACCAAGATTTAATAAGATAATAGTAGAGTAATTATCATCATCAACACCATTAGAGTTATCCCAACTATTTATCTTTATTAATTCTAATTCATCTTGTATTTTTATTAAGTATTATATGAGATATTAAACATATTTTGTGCAACTCTGTTTTCATAAATCAATTTTTATTATCTTCGCTCTATCCAAGCCTCCGTCCTAATCTTTCAACATTATTTTTGTCTACCAAATTATTCCAGTATCTTATATTCTTTGTACATTTCATTGACGGCATATTTGAACAACCATTAGCTAGAGAGCATCCGGGAGCAAGCATGCACTGGCGAGATCCCAAGCATGCTAATAAGTGGTAACATCTGCTGCTTGTAGGCGTTGGTGCATGCTCACACCAGCATGGGGAGGAAGGGATGTTAGTAGGGTGCGGTTTAATAAATTATAAGTACGTCGGCCTTCAAATGACACAATTAGGAGAGCAAATATATTAGATTTAGCCTATGTTAAAAAAGATAGATAAAGACGTAAAAAGACTTGATTAAACAATATTAGATTTAAATGGGATTTTGACTCTTAACAGGACAAAGGAAATAAAATGATTCACATAGCCGACCCCACGTAATTCGATAGAGGTTTGCGTTGTTGTTATTGTACAAAACTTGTCATGTCTTTACCAAAGCTTAAAATTATTGACCTTTTCTACAAAAAGGGAAAAAAGCATCAAGACTCAAGAGTTTTAAACATGCTTACCTAAAATGTTATTTTCAAACACGTCTGCACCGAACTATATTATTATAATATATCATACTAAACTGCATTGCGTTGATGAAGATTCCAACATAATCCCATTCATCACGAGAAGATTCTCATTATAAAGGCCAGAAGAAAAAAAAAAAACTTTAGAAGAGTTGCTACAGAGAAGAAACTGACATTATTAAGTGGTCTTATTTATAAAAAAAAGTTACTTGAAATCAATTGTAAAACCTTCTGAAATGACATGAATAAAAAGCATTGGAGTCAGCAGCTTCCAGATGGAACAAGGATAATAACTCACATCTGAAGCTTGTAGATGCTTCGGAACGGTGTAAATGCAAGCTCTATGGAACTCGGCTAGTACAAAATCCATCACATTTGGGACCTACAAAAGGATGAACTCATAAGGTAGACGTTGCAAGAAAAAACCAGTTAAGCTTTTTAACAGAACTGGTGTGACAATACGGAATAAAAAAACGGAATCTTTTATTGCAACTATGTTAAGGCTCCATTATCAAAATGAGAACGAGAATAATGTTTCTACTTAGGATGAGTCATAACCGAACACCCTTTCCTCCTTCATCCCCTGCTCCCTCCCCTAGACAATAACAAGATTAATTATTTGATTTGGGGGTGGAAAAAATTTTACAAATACTCCCTCCAATTTAACCATATGATTGTAGAGCTTTATAACTCAATTAATGTTTGGTTTGTCATTTCCACTGTGCAGGCTTTTTTTTTTTTTGCACAGCATCAATATAATGCATTATCAAATATGACCATATTGAATAAATTGTAATTCAAAAATATTCTTTAATGAAGAATTAGAAATAAAAAAAAGTTTTATAGAATGAAACCGAACATGCACCAGAACCAATTCAAGTAGGTGGATCTTAAATAGAACAAACGTAAGAACATGAATCTAAATCTGAATTGAATAAGAGATAACAAATAAATTAAACTTGAATAAGAATTGAAGATATTCCTAGTTTTAGAACTGAGCAGATCTTAACCTGGAATTGAATAAGAGGATAACATATGAACCAAACTAAACTTAGAATTTGAAGATATTCCTAGTTTAGAATTAGACAAATCTTTACCTACTTATGTTTTTAAATCATATGAAGATCTGATAATGTAACTTAATGCAAAGTGTTATGCCTTTTATTATTTATCCAAGTCAAGCTGAGTTTATTAAAAAAATAATTTATTTTGATAATATTTTGTTGGCTGCTAATTTACTTAGGGATTTTAATTGCAAGGCTTGTGTGAAGTGTTTTTGTGCTAAACTTGATATTCATAAGGTTTTTATATGATCTCTAGAGATTTTTTTAGTTAGGTTGGCTCAGAAGGGTTTTCCTATGGTTTTTATCTATTAGATTAAAGGGTGTATTGACCATATTTTTTTCTCTGTTTTTAATGGTGCTTTAAATGGGTTTTTTTGCTCTTCTTCAAGTCTTCATCAAGGTTGTCCTCTTTCTCTTTATTTGTTTTGCATTGTTAAGGAGGTCTTATCTAATTTGTTAGAAGATAAGTCTAAACATGTAAATTTTGAGAGCATCAATGCTGGCGAGAATTCCATTTCTCATCTTCTCTTTGTAGATGATGTTTTTTGCTTTTGGGAAAGGCTCTATTTCTAATGCTAGAAGGCTGAAGGAGATTCTGGATTATTTCTCTTGTTGCATTGGTCTTTATATTAACCATAATAAAAACATGGCTATTTTTTATAATCATTATTCTGATGCTAAGAATATTGGTCAGATCATGAATGTGACTATTTATAGTAATTCTCTGAAATACATTGGGTTGCCTCTTTATTGTAAAAGGCTTTCTTTCACTGATAATCAATCTCTTATCAGTGAAGTTACTGATCTACATGTTAGTTGTAGAGCTAAAGTTCTTTCTTTAGCTATGAGAAATCAATTTCATAACTTTACCATAAGTAGTTTTGTTTCATACTGGATTAGAAGACTTAATGTCCCTAAGTTCTGTTATAAATTTATCAAGAAGGTTCGTTCTAATTTTCTTTTTTTTCGGAGAGGCCTCAACTAGAAAAATCATATTATTATATACCTGAGAATGTTGGAGGTCTTGGTATTCCCAATCCTATAGCTTTAAGTTTTGCTTATAGTTGTTCTCTGATTTGGCGTATTCTTAAAGGTATTGGTCTTCTTTCTGGATGGGTTAAACACAAGTATATTTCACTTTGGAAGCCTCCTCAAAAAACCTCTGTTTTTTGGAAGAATTTATGTTCTGCTAGTATGATTAAAAGTTGTCCTTCATAATTCAGCTTAACTGTTCTCTCTCTCTTATTTGGGACCCATGGTGTAACAAAAAAGCTATTCATGAAGCAAGTAATTACAATTTGGGAGCCTTTAATAATTCTGCTGTGAGTGTTTGGTTAGATGCTAATGGTTGGAAGATTCCTGAGAACTTAAATACTGAATTTTTTTGGACATAACTTCTATACCTATATCAAATAGTGTGGCTTCTTGTGTTTATTGGAATGGGGTATCTCATCCTTCTTCTAAAATGTTTCATGTTTCCTTTTATGATGGTTTAACTAAAAAGGAACGGTGTTAATTTATTTGGCATAAAAGTTATGCTTTGAGATTTTTTTGTTTTGCTTAGATCCATCTTGAAAGGTTTGAAAACTACAGATATTCTTTGTGAAAGGAATTTGAATGTGCCTCTTAATTGTATTTTATGTGCTAAAGCTAGGAAAATCATACACATCTTTTCTCTCAGTGTGATTTTTCCTTTAAAATTATTTCTTGTTTAGTACCACGGGTGGAGTTTATTATGCTCAAGTCAACTCTGAATCAAGTTTTCTTATTTTAATTCCCTAATACAAAAGTGAAGAATCTAAAGGCTGTTTTATTTCTTTCAACTTGCTACTCGATTTATTTTTTATGTAAAGAAAGGAATAATATAAGATTTGTTGGAAAGTTTAATTTTTCTGTTAGGGTGGAAAGGTTTATTAACAATGCTATTTTGGCTAAAGATTATCTCTGGAGATCTTTTCATTCTATTAAGCATTTGGTTCTTTAATGGCATTATGGGTTTTGGTTGGATTCTTTTTTGGTTCTGGCTGAGGTGCTAGACTTGTTCTGGTTTGGCATCTTAGGGGGGCTTTCTCTTGCATCTGTGACTCTGTTGTGTTTTAGAGGCTAGTTATTGGGACAATGATAAATTGGTTTTTCCAATGGCTTATCGTGGATGGTTGGCCCGGAAACCAGTTTCATTCCTAGGTTGGTCGTTTCTAGCAAGTAGGGATTTGCCATTTTGAGTCCTTGTTGGTTGGTTGAGCTCTTTTGGTGGCTTGGAGGCTATGTTGGTGGAGCTCTATTATGTGGCTTGAAGTCTTTTTTTATGGATTGGTGATGCAATCAAAAATTTGGGAGAGAGACTTAAATTTTTTATCACAAAAAAGAAACTCTTTCTAGAGAATAAAAGATTACAAGAACTCACAAAAACTAGACAAAACAAACTTTTATATCATATAAAGACTTACAAACTTTTGACTCTTACAAACAACTCAAACAAACGACTCAAACAAAACATCTAAAGTTGCTTTCATCCATTAGAAGAAGGATACAGGTGGAGTGTAAACTTGCGGATAGATGAAAGAGATTAGGAGTCAGTCAAGTTTGTAAGTGTCATGAAATGTAAGAGTTTTCTCTAATATTATAAAAGTATCTTTGTTTCTTATTTTTATGTCTTTTAGAATTTGGTGGATTTCTTTAGCAATTTTAGTATTTCTTTTATATAGGAAGTCTTTAATTTTTGTGATAAAAATTTTGGGTCCCTCCCCAAATTTTTGAATACATCAATTTGGTATCAGAGCGAGGTTAGGTAGTCCTAGGTTTTGTTTTAGTTTGTCAAATTTGAGTCTTGTGAGTTTGTCAAGTCAAGTCATGTTTTGTAAGTCTTGTAAGTCTTGGAGAGTCATAATAGTTGTTGTATGAGTCTTAGTGTCATGTTAGTTTTGTTTTGAGTCAAGTTGTATGTCTTGGTGTCATGTAAGTCTTATTTTGTGAGTCTTGCAAGTCTTATAAGTTTTGTTTGTGAGTTCTTGTAATCTTTTATTCTCTAGAAAGAGTTTCTTTTTTGTGATCAAAAATTTGGGTCTCTCTCCCAAATTTTTGATTGCATCAATTGGTGTCTTAAGGAAGTTCATGGTGCTGGTTGTTAGCCTTTTTTGATGCAGGAATAGATTGATGATTGGTTGAAGTTAGAGGAGTGGGCTTCTCTGTGCGGATTTTGTGATACTTCAGTAAAGGTCTTGTTCTCTATTTTGAAGATTTAGCTGGTCTTTCTAGACTACAAATTCTTATATAATGCTAATTCTACTAATAGATTTTGGAGTTTCTTGTTTAGCTATTTAATCATTGTTGTTTAGGTGATTAGATGGTGTTTTTTATATTTTGAAGATGGTCCTTTGGCTGTTTTAATTAGGAGTTTTGTAGAGGTTGTAAGTTTTTTCTTATTTTTTCTTACATTTCTGATGTTTAATATTTTGTAATCTTTTCATTACATTAATGAAAATTGGGCATGATTGCCCCTAATTTTTTCAAAAAACAAAAAAAAGATTATGTAACTTCTCAAAAACTATCTTTTGAAAATATCTCTATGCCGATCAATCAAATAAATAATGATTTTCTGATTTCTTGATTTTCATGCTGAACTAAATCAACATTTCTATCATTTTTTTCATGAAATTTTTTCAAGAAAAATTGAATTTAAAATTTAATCTTTGAAACCAAGATAAGAAATTCACATTATTCAATTTGTACAATATTTTAACTACTTTTATTTAAGAGGTTGTTCTTCCATATGTTATTCACATGCTATTTGAATCAAACTTATTTGTGCAAACCACTAGTTATCACATAACTTTATGGAATTTTATAAATATTCATTTTTAATTTATTTTATATTTTCCCACTTGTATATTATTTTAAAAACTAAAAATATGCTAGATGAGTGAAGGAGTGTGTTGGTTCTTATTTTTAAGAATAAAGTTGATGCACAAGAGTATGTGAATTATAAAAGAATTAAGCTAATGTACCATGCATTAAAACTATCGAAGAGTGCTATTAAGCATAGGTTACGATGTGATACTATTTTTTCTTAAAATCATTTTGGATTCATACAGGGCAGGTCTACTATGGAAGCTATACATTTATTGAGAGATTTAATGGAGAAGTATAAAAAAAATAAGAAGGATCTATACAGGGTAGGTCTACTTTATTGAGAGATTTGATAGATAAGTATAAAGAGAATAAAGAGAATCTACATAAGATATTTATTGATTTAGAGAAAACATATGATAATGTTACAAGAGAAGTGCTTTGGAGAGTTCTAAAAAAGAAAAGCGCTAATAATTCTTATATTCAAATCATTAAGAATATGTATACAGGAGTTGTCACTTGTGTGTCTTTGACCAAATATTTTCCTATTTCAGTTGAATTACATCAAGGATCAACTTCAATCCCATATCTTTTTTCTTTAGTCATAGATGTTTATACCAGACATTTGCAAGAGGATGTACCCGGTGTATGCTTTTTGTTGATGATATTATGTGTTTGGGGGTTTAGTTTAGAATTTATATAAGTTTTAATAAAAATATAAATATAAGGTGAGGCATACCGCCACCTCAAGCCAACGAGGCGAGGTGCTTCTCAAGGCGAGCTTCAACTAAGTTGAGGCACAAGGGCATTTTCCATTGGAATTTCATTGAGCCAGGCCTCAAGGTGAGCCTCATATTGCGCAATTTTAGACAATGGGAGGGACTAATGAAGGTGGTAAGATCACATTAGATATTGTTTTAGCTTACAACTTTATAATTGCTAATATTTTATATAAGAAAAGAGAGAAACATCTCATCACTTATAAGAATGGATATAGTAAAACTCAGATTAATTTTTTTATAAGAAAAATAGATCGTTTTGATCACAAATATTGTAAAGTTATTTTAAGTGAAAGTTTATGTACCCAACATTACTTATTAGTTTTGGACTTTAAATTGAAATGGAGAAATATAAAAATAAAGTAAAATGTTATTCTAGAGTTAAATGGAGGTATTTAAATAATACTAACAAAAATAATTTTGAGAATAAGATTAAAGATATTAAGATCGTCTTTCCATGAGAAAGATAATATTTTGTGAGAAAAGTAGCTAGTGATATTAAGAATATTACAAATATGCTTGGAGTATCAAAAATAAATGTATTTAATAATAAATATAATTGGTGGTAGAATCAAAATGTGCAAGAAAAGATATAAAATAAGAAGTTTTGTTATAAAAATTGATTTAGATGTAAAAGCTCAAATTTAGTTCAAGTCAAGTGCATTAAAAATGAAGATCAAAAAGTGTTTTTATTAGAAGATGATATTCAACAAAAAAGAATTAGATATTTTGATAAGTTTTTCAATGAAAATTGTGAGAATATAATTGAATTTAATGACCTTAACACCTTAAATAAAAATAGAGATTTTTATTTTTATCGGCGTATTGGTTAAATTGATGTTAGAGAGGCTTTAAAGAAAATTAAAGATAGAAAAGTTGTTAGACCTGATGATATTTCAATAGAGGAGTAAATATGAAAATCTTAAAATGACCTCCCTTAATATTAACCATAAAACACCAATTACACCAACTAAGATCTCTTTCGAGGTTAGATTCCAATTCATTACCCATAAGGCAATATCACTATTTATAGAATATTTAATAAGTTGTTCAAGGTTGAACTTAAATGACTAATATGTTAAGATTTAGTTTATCGAAAATTTAGAAAAGACAATTGTCTCCAAATATATGTGGGTTCCAAAAGATGTCCCCCATCTCTTTTACACAGAAGTGGTTTCAAGTTATTTTTTAGAAGTTATATTAGATATCTAATAAAATATTATTAAAAAGTTTCACTCTCATTTTACGAGAAATTTATAAATTAGTTCCAAGGTTTCTCTTAAAAAGAAACTGCTAACGATTGTATATTCTAATTTTTTTCTCATAGTAACAACAATTTGACTTTGAGAAGAAGATATATCATTTTTAGCTTAGAGTAAATGGAGGGGAAATGATAACAAACCCAATCAAACTCTTATCGTTTTGTTATTTAGGTCCATCATAAACCTTAGTTTTTTTCGCCAAGAAAGTTAGTCAATCCAAAACGACATAAGAATCCTTAACAACAATCATGAGTTGTATCATCTAAGAAGACCACATAGACCCCAAGTGAATGTTTTCCTAAGAGGTCAATTTTAAGTCAAACATAGCTAACAACGAGCTTCGTACCATATTAAATGCACCTTAAGATTCACAGCTCATGGGCAAAGCAATTGGTGAACATTTATGCTTCATTCGTAACAGTAATATAATAGTATTATTTGGCAACAAATCACATGGACAGATGGCACATGCCATGTTCTTAAAAACGTGAGATTTTTGGAAGTGAGCATATGGATTCGCATGAGATGAGATCGACTTTGTGATCAAAATTAAATTTGTCGTCCACAAGAAACTAGAGTGAAGGATTGATGGGTTTGAGCTATAAACTTGAGATGATAAATTTTGCCAACTATTTTTATGCTTTGTAATTTATTTTGAGATATTACATTTTGGTAGGAATTTAGGCCAAAATAATTTGCTTTGAAAAATGAGGGCATTTTTTATAATAGTACCTCCTTCCATTGGACTTTTCTATTAACACAACCATTATTGAGATTTTGAATGCTTAAACATGATTGTTTTGACACACTCGGATAGATATTGGTTTTGCGGTGAGTGTTCTAAATCAATTTATGCACAATCTTATAAAAGAACACATGGAAGCAATCTATAGGATTCTTAGATACTTAAACATGACACCAAGAAAAAGCTTATTCTTCAAAAACATAGAAAATCATTACATTAAATTGTATTTAGATATAAATTGAGCAAGAAACATCATTGATAGACGATCAATTTCTAGGTACTATTCTTTTATATGGGATAATCTTATTACGTGGAGGAATAAATAGCAATAAGTGATAGCCAGAAGTAGAGCAGAAGCCAAGTATAGAGCCCTAGCAAAAAAAATTTGTGAAGAGATTTGAATAAAAAGGGTTCGTAGTGGAAATAGGACAAATGAGTTCATGTCCTACTCTGATGATGTGAGATAATCAAGCCGCTATTAGCATAGCTAAGGATCCCGTGCTTCATGACAAGGCTAAGCAAAATAAAATTGATAAACACTTCATCTCAGATAAGGTGATAAGTGCTATTGCAGCCAATGCAATCAGTTTTTCTTCTTCATCCTTCAGTCAAGATCTTATTTCGGTAAACTGGGTTTCTAATCAGCATTTGCTGTTTCAAAACACTTGGAAACCCCCTCCAACCGAATGGATCAAACTCAATGTGGATGCTTCTCTTGGTAGTGATTATTCTGCAGGAATCGGTGGAGTAATTAGAGATAGCAAAGGTAGATTTTTGTTTGCCTTTGGGCTTAAAAGTACACATTGGGATATCTCGACACTTGAATTGGATGCTTTGATGGCTTTAAAGAAGATAACCCAAGAATGGATGTATGAAGCTAAAGGAATCATTATAGAATGAGACAACTACAATGTTATGAAGCACATCCAAGATATTTTTAAAAATGGTCCAACTGTAAGTAATCATCTCAATTTACTTGATTTTTTCTTTCTTAGAAACTTCAATCAAGTAATTTTTCAATTTGTGAATAGAAGATGTAATAAGTTAGTCGATTGTTGTGCTAACCATGCTAGGATGGGTGATTTTATTTGGAATAATTTGATTATCAATAGCGTTCCTCCTATGTTCTCCAATTTGTTGAAGGAGGAATGTGATAATCTTAACTTTGTTTAGAACTCTTTGACTTTTAATAATATTGCCCTGTGCATCTTCTCAAAAAAAAAAAAAGATAAGGTGATAAGTGAGACTGTTAAATTGAAATCTATCCCAACAAAATAAAAAACTATAGACATCCTCAACAAAGCTCTACCTAGACCTAACTTGAATTATATGATAAATTCTCCAACTTGAGAGAGAGTGTTGAATATTTGAAGGTCAAAGTTAGATAATTTATTTTAGGAAAATATTTTTAGGAAAGATCGATTGTGATCTTATCCCACGATTTTGTTTCCTAATTAGAGAATTTATTTTAGGAAAGTATTTTTAGAAATAAAAAGAGAGAATGATTGTGATCTTCTCTTATGAATCTATTTCCTAATTTTTAGGAAATAATTTTCTCCGATGATTCTATTTCCTAAATTTTAGGAAAGAATTAAGTTAGGTAGTTATGTTCTTTATTAAACACTTTTTTAGTATATATATGTAGATGCAGTATCGATTTTTTTATATATATGTAGATGTAGTATCGATTTTTTTACAAGAAGAATAATGAATTAAGAAATTCTTCAATTAAAATATTGAAAGCCTTATGAAAAACATACATAAAAAAATATGTAGTGAATTTAATATTGAAAGCCTTATGAAAACATAAAGAAAAAATTATTTAGTGAATTTCATAATCGAATATTTTATTTCCAGTTCATAATAAACTAAAATTTATTCCCTATGTGGTTTTTAATATTCTAAGATTTTTATGTACCTGAACTTTTTGAGGTTTATGCCTTTTTAAGTTTTTAGATAATTTTATACCTTATGAGACTTAAGCCTTCTGAGGTTATAGGTATTCATATATCTTTTGAGAATTTTGTCTTCTGAGATTTTATATACATTGGTTCCTTCTAAGGCCTTTAATTTTAAAAGTTTTCGATGACCCTAAACCTTTTGAGACTTTTATCTTCTAAGGTTTTTTGTAGAAATCGACAAAACATCTACCTTTTAAAGTTTTTAACCCTCTATGATTTTATATACCTGTATTTTCGAAGGTTTTTAGACTTCTAAGATTTTTGGTTTAACTATATATTTTGAAATTTATAGCTTCTAATTTTTTTTAATAATCTTATACTTTATGAGGTTTATGCCTTCTAAGTTTTTAGGTGTACATATACCTTCTGAGGCTCTAACAATCTGAAGTTCTACAAACACGTGTTTCTTTTGAAGTCTTTGCATTTTAAAGTTTTTGGATAATCCTGAAACTTCTAAGGCATCTACCTTTTGAGATTTTTAAATGAGTTGAGACACTGTCAATCACTTATTCTCATAAAGTCTTTCTAGTAAGAAATTTGTACACTACTAGCTTCCAATCAAGGACTTCATAAGTGTGCGTTCTTAGGGTTGTGAGTGGAGAACCCTATCTACCACTTGCCCTCATGAGATCTTTTTAGTGAGAATCATTTCCATTACAAACTTTCCATTGAGGCTACATCATGGGCATCCCTTCTCGAAGTTTTTGTTAGATGTAACATTAATTATATGATAAATAAACCATCATTAATAATTTAAATAAAAACTTACTTAAAGGTATAGAAGTTGAAATTTCTAAGGAGTCAATTTCATTGAGTTATTTCATTGTGAAGGCACTCCTAGTCAATAATGTCAATAATTTCTTTATCACAACTCTTCTAATCTCCTTAATTCTAAGGCTGATGATCTACAAGTTACTTTTGTAAATCTAAATGTCCTTAATGAATCAAGCGTTCAATCTCATCCCCCAAGAATGCTTTATGGTGCTGAATGTTGGCCATTAAAATAGAAGCGTAATACTAAGTTAAGTGTTGCAAAGATGAGGATGCTTAGGTGGATGAGTGGCTTTACCCTTAGAGATAGGACACGAAATGAGCATATACGTGAAAAGTTTGGAGTAGCTCCAGTGGAAGATAAGATTAGACAGAGTCGCCTTAGATGGTTTGGTTGCATTAAACGGAGGCCTTCCGATGACCGGGTTAGGAAAGTTGAGGTTTTAGATTTGTCTTATATTAAGAAAGGTAGAGGTAGACCTAACAAGACTTGGTTAGAAAATATTAGAAATGATTTTTCTTTATTAGATTTAAATGAGAATTTGACTTTCAACATGACATAATGACGAAAAAGGATTCATGTAGCTGACCCCACGAAATGGGACAAAGGCTTGATGTTGTTGTTGTTGTTGTTGTTGTATTTTTGAATAATAGAAGTTACAGTATTGAGACTGATATCTACCGTTTGGATTCCTTAGAGGCCATGACCACTTGCAATTTTCAAAATTTTGGATTTCTATTGGAATGTTAATCATGGATGTATTCAAAGGGGTATAGTTCAATGACCCTAGATGATTTAAGTGAGGATAGTCTTTTAACTTCTCATGCATTATTTATTGTATAAGTTGATTAAATTCCTATAAATGTTTACGTTTGACAAAGGATTGCTCAAAATGCTTTCGATATGCTTTAATGGCCTCATCAGCAGCTATTTAAGCTTCTAATCAATAAAAGTGAACAACGTAGGCTCGAATAATCTCTCGCATCAACAAAGAGTAAAAAGGTCTAGGGCAAAAACCTCCAAGGAAAATACCTCTTCGTAATTTCGAAAATACTCCTGAAATTTGGCCGACTTTAGAAGAAAATCTTTTAAAATTTTATTTAATAGTATCTCCCTCATTTTGATGAATCCTAGAAAGATGGGAGGAGTCTTTGATAATTCATCGATTGATAATAAATTTTTTAACAAAAAAAGTCTGATGAAATCAAAAAAAGTGATGCATTCATGTTTTGTCTTATTTTTGTTTTGATGTAATTTGATTATTATTGTTGTGTTTTAAGTTTTTTTATGCTATCCAATGATGGAAAACATCCAATGATCATGATAGGATGTGCTTGGGCATGGAAAGTCTTGGGTTTGTTAGCATTTTGGGTCCTTTTGTTCTTTGGGCAGCTTGCTGTCTCTCGGTTTGGGCCTTGGTTGCTCTCGGGTTGGGCTTTGGTTGCATTGGTTTTGAGCTGAAAACTTGAGATCTTCTTGGTGCTAACTCATTAATGCATGAGCTGATGTTTAACTCATTATTTGGAGGAGTAATTGCACTTCTTAGCTCATAAATTTGAAAATGTATTCTTCTTTTAGCTCATTATGTGGAGTGGAGCTTGCCTCTTCCCCTTCTTGTGTCCCCTCGATTTTTCCCTTGTGTTGTTCCCGTGATTAATTGTTGGGTGTTGGTTCTGGTCCCCTGTGTTGGCTTTTCGGGTTCCTCCTTGGATGCTTTCCCGTGGCTGCTCCAACCCAGTTTTTGTGTTGGCTTTTCGGTTTCTTCCCTGGTTGTTTTCTCGTGGCTTCCTTTACCCAGTTCTTGTGCTGTCTTTGGGAGTTGTTTTGTGTTGACTGCTGGTCTTCCTCTTCCCCTTACCTGATTGGTTTGGTTGGAGGTGGAAGTTGGCTATTTGGCTCCCCTTTCTCTCCTATATATATGAAGTATTTTAGTCTTGAGAAGGTTGTTCATTAGCTTGAGATAAGTTGCTAAAAACCTGAGTGTTTCTTCTCTTGGAAAAGCTTGAGAGCTTGTTCCACCTCTTCCTCTTTTCTATTTCATCTTGGCTTCTAATATCTTCTTCTCTACGCAAGTTTCACTCCACTTGTATCCTTCTTCTTGAGCTATTGGGACATTTTTGTTGGCTGATTTGGAGACATCTGCCATGGGAGTTTGGTTTGCAAGCCTAAGCACTTTATCATATTTTTCTTACTTCTCGTTCCATGTGAGAAAACCGCTTGCCGGTTGTTATGAGGATAGTATTTTTATTTTATAATTTTGTTTCGTTTGATTCGACTTTTCGTTTGTTATAGTGTTTGTTTGGATGTTTGCATATTAGATTGAATCGAGTTTGATTTTCATTTGTCCTAGTGTTCTCCTATTTGACTTTTCTTTCTAGTTTGCCCGCATCAAATTTGGTATCAGAGCGGGTTAGCAAATCCTTGGTTGTTGTGAGTATTTTACTTAAGAAAACAAAAAAATGGCTAATAATCAAGGGGGTTGACAACAAATAATGCAACAGTTAGCGGATTTGCAACATCAAATGAACGAAATGGCTAACACTCTTGCTAACTTAAATGTCAATCATCATAATGTTCAAACATTTGAAGTGAAGAAGTTCCTAGGAATCAAAATAGGCGACAACAAAATTGGGATTACGGAATTAAAATTGATGTTCATAACTTTGAAGAAAAATTACAACCCGACCAATTTATCGAGTGGATAGAAAAATCGGATCAATTCTTTGAATGGAAAGAAATTCCAGAAAACATGAAAGTCAAATTTGCAAGCTTAAAACTTACTGGGCATGCTCTCACATGGTGGAAAATTTTACAAAACAAAAGACAAAGACGAGGGAAAGAGAAAATACAAAATTGGGAATAAATGAAAGAAAAAATGAGGGGAAAATTCTTGCCATCAGATCACGCACGAACAATCTTTCAAGGATTTAATAACTTGCGACAAGGAAATCAATTTGTTGAAGAATACACTGAAATGTTTTACAAACACCAATCAAGAAATGATTTAGATGAATATAAAGAAAAGACTGTCTCAAGGTATATCAACGGTTTAAAATGGAGAATCCAAGAAAAACTGAGTTTGCATCACGTAATTAAAATTGACGAAGCTTATCGTATGACTTTGAAAATTGAAAAAACAACATCAAAGGGGTCATAACAAAATAACGAAAACATATAAACGACGACCAACTAACGGGCTTAAAACTCAATCTTCTCAAACTTCTGTGGGAACATCGGGTGTGAAAATCAAATCTTTTGAAACTCAAAATGTGGATAACGGTAAAGGAATAATGGGGCTAAACGTACTGAACAACCAAGATTAATTAAACTATGTTATAAATGTGGACTTTATAGTCATCTTTCTGCGGCTTGTAGAAAAAATAATCCACCAAGAAACAATTATATTGAAAATGATGAAGAGTTAGAAGAAGAGGAAGAAAACAAATCCGATCCTGAAAACGACATTGAATAAGAGAAAGTTAATGTAAAGGGAGATGAAGGTGAGCAACTTTTGGTAAACCGACAAGTTTTGACAACTAAAGTTGAAAATAGTGATAGGTGTTTTAGGAGAAATATTTTCAAAACCACTTGCACGATTGAGGAAAAAATTTGCACTCTTATGATCAATAGTGGAAGTTCGGGAAACTTTATTTCACAAATAATTGTTGATAAGCTCAAGTTAAAGTCCAAACCACTTGCCAAATCTTACAAAATTTCTTGGTTCAATGAAGGGAGTGAAATTCCAATAACAAAACAATGTTCTGTAACTTAACAATTGAGAGTTCTTTCAAAGATCAAGTGGTTTGCGATGTCGTACCTCTAAAAGTCTGTCATATTTTATTGGGTCGTCCTTAGCAATTTGATCACAAAACTATTCACAACGGGGAAAATAACACTTATACTTTGATTCAAAATAATAAAGAGTTCACTCTCTATCCTCAAAAACATGTGCCTGATCCGCCTACGAAAAATAACAAGATTGTCAAAATAAACACTCATGAACTGCTTCTGAACACAAATGATTTGAAACATTCTGAGGTAGTTAACTTGATTTTGGGAAAAGAAAATGAATAAAATCTTCAAATTCCTAAAAAAAAATCAATCTTTAATTCATGAGTTTTCTAATATAACACCTGAAGAATTGTCTATAGGTTTGTCACCGATGAGAGACATTCAACATCATATTGATTTAATACCCATAACTACTTTGCATAATCTTCCCCATTACAGGATGAGTCCAACTGAGCATGATGAGCTTTTTAAGCAAGTGATTGAATTATTAGAGAAAGGTTGATTAATGAAAGCTTAAGTCCCTGTGTTGTGCCTGCTTTACTAAAGCCTAAAAAAGATGGAACGTGGAGAATGTGTGTGGATAGTAGAGCTATAAATAAAATCACCATTAAGTATATATTTCCTATTACTAGGCTGGATGACATGCTGGATATGCTAAGCGATGCTAAAATCTTTTCCAAAATTGATTTGAGAAGCGAGCATCACCAAATTAGAATAAAACCTAAAGATGAATGAAAAATTGATTTTAAAACTAAGGAAGGTTTGTATGAATGGCTTGTTATACCTTTTAGGTTTTCTAATGCTCCAAGCACTTTTATGAGAACCATGAATCATGTTTTGAGACCTTTTATTGAAAAGTTTGTTGTGGTGTATTTTGATGATATTCTAATTTATAGCATTCATCCTTTTGGACATCTTAATCATTTGAGGCAAATTTTGCAAATGCTAAGAGATAAAAGTTGTACATCAATCTTAAAAAATATTCTTTCATGACTTCAAGTTTAACATTTTTGGGTTACAGTGTGCTGCTAAGGGAATTAAGGTTGATCCTGTAAAAATTAAAGCAATTCAAAACTGGACAACTCCTAAAAACATAAGTGAGGTGAGAGAGTTTCATGGCTTAGCTTCTTTCTACGAAGGTGTATTAAAAACTCCAGTTTTTTTATTGCTCTTATCACTGATTATTTGAAAAAAGGGATATTTCGGTGGACATCTCAAGCTGAACAAACATTTGAAATCATTAAAGCAAAAATGAGTCAAGCTCTCATCCTTAGCTTGCCAAATTTTGAAAAAAAAAATTTGAAGTAGATGGTGATGTTTCTAATGTTGGTATTGGTGTTGTACTTAGTCAAGAATGAAAACCTATTGCTTACTTTAGTGAAAAGTCGAATGATGCTCGACTAAATATTCTAATTATGACTTATAATTTTATGTTATTGTTTAAGATTTGAAATTCTGGATATGTTATTTGATCCAAAGGAATTTTGTTTTAAATACTGATCACGAAGCTTTGCGATTTTTTGGCTCTCAAAAAAATATGAACAAAAAGCATACCAAATGGGTTTCTTTTTTCCAAGAGTACACTTTTCACATTAAACATAAAACTGGTGTGCTAAACAAAGTAGTTGATGCTTTAAGCAGGAGGTCTCATTTGTTGGTAACTGTTTACACAATTATCACTTTTTTTATTTTTAAAAGACACTTATGCAAATGATCCAAATTTTAAGAATATTTGGAACTCATCTTACTTCTGGAACTGATCCTTCTGCTCAATTTATCATTCACTAAGGATTTTTATTTAAGAATTCTAAACTTTGCATTACCAAAAATTATTTAAGAGAACTTATACAAGAACTTCATAATGGGGATTTGGGTGGGCATTTTGGACAAGAAAAAATTGTTGACTTGGTTGAGAAAAAATATTTCTGACCTCATATGAGAAGGCAAATTGCTAAGCAAATGAAACAATGTAAAATCTGTCAAGCTTTTAAGAGAACTTCTCAAAATGCTGGTTTATATAACTCCTCTTACAATTCCAAATAAGCCTTTGGAGGATATCTCTATGAATTTTGTTTTGGGGTTTCCTGTTACTGCTAGAAAGTTTGATTATATTTTTGTTGTTGTTGACCGATTTAGCAAAATGGCACACTTTATTCCATGCAAGAAAAATTCTAATGCATCATATATTGCTGACTTATTTTTTAAAGAAATTGTTCATGTTCATGATATTCCTCGCACGTTTACTTCTAATAGGGATACTAGATTTTTTAGTTATTTTTTGAGAACATTTTGGGCAAAATTAGAAACTACTCTTCAATTTAGTAGTGCATATCATCCACAAACCGATGGGCTAACTGAAGTTGTCAATCAAAGCTTAGGAAATTTATTGATATACATTGCTGGAGAAAAACCATCCCAATGGGATTTGATATTGCCCCAAACTGAGTTTGCATACAATAATTCTGTTAATCGCTCCACTGGTAAAACACCATTTGAGATTGTTTATGGTCAGCCTATACCTCACATTTTAGATAAAAATTATGTGCATTTGCCTAATAAAATTAGTGCTGAAGCTACTGAAACTTTTAACCATATCAAAACTGTCCAACAGCAAGTCATTGAAAAATTCCGAATGCCAATGTTAAATACAAATTTGCTGCTAACAAACATTGGAGAGAAGTTTATTTTAAGGAGGGAGATTTGGTTATGGATTACTTTCGTCGCCAACGATTTTCTGCTGGTACTTTTGGAAAATTAAGCAGGATGAAATTTGGGTATTTTCGTGTTTTACTAAAGTTGGGCACGAATGTCAATCTCTTGGATCTTCCTATTGCTGTTGGCACTTCTCCTATGTTTAATGTTTCTGACCTTTCTTTGTATGAAGGAAATTCTGATGATTATGTGGAAGTTAAAACTTTGTCACTCTTTACATCAGTTCCAAACAATGATGAATAGGTTGAAGATGTTATTGATGTTAGGATTACTAAAACTAGATATGGCAAACACAAGAGATTTTTGGCTAAATGGAAGAATCGTCCCTTAACAGACTGTACTTGGATAGATGCTAATGAGTTGAAAAATAGTCATCCGGATCTTTATCAGAAAACTATGGAGCCTTCTCATCAGGAGATGAGACTCCCACCAGGGGGGAATTGATGCATTCATGTTTTGGCTTATTTTTGTTTTGATGTAATTTGAATATTATTGTTGTGTTTTATATTTTTTTATGATATCCAATGATGGAAAACATCCAATGATCATGATAGGATGTTCTTGGGCATGGCAAGTCTTGGGTTTGCTAGCATTTTGGGTCCATTTGTTCTTTGGGTTGCTTGCAGCCTCTCGATTTGGGCCTTGATTGCTCTCGGGTTGGGCTTTGGATGCATTGGTTTTGAGCTGAAAACTTGAGATCTTCTTGGTGCTAGCTCATTAATGCATGAGCTGATGTTTAGCACATTTTTTGGAGTAATTGCACTTCTTAGCTCATAAATTTAAAAAGGTATTCTTCTTTTAGCTCATTATGTGGAGTGGAGCTTGCCTCTTCCCCTTCTTGTGTCCCCTCGGTTTTTCCCTTGTGTTGTTCCCATGACTAGTTGCTGGGTTTTGATTCCGGCCCCCTGTGTTGGCTTTTCGGGTTCCTCGGCTGCTTTCCCATGGTTGCTCCTACCCGAATTTTGTGTTGGCTTTTAGGTTTCTTCCCTGGTTGTTTTCCTGTGTCTTCCTCTACCCGATTCCTGTGTTGTCTTTGAGAGTAGTTTTGTGTTGATTGCTGGTCTTCCTCTTCCCCTTACCTGATTGGTTTGGTTGGAGGTGGAAGTTGGTTGTTTGGCTGCCCTTTCTCTCCTATATATATGAATTTGTTTTTGTCTTGAGAAGGTTGTTGATTAACATGAGATAAGTTGCTAAAAACCTGAGTTTCTTCTCTTGGAAAAGCTTGAGAGCTTGTCCACCTCTTCCTCCTCTTTATTTCGTCTTGGCTTCTAATCTCTTCTTCTCTATGCAAGTTCCACTCCACTTGTATCTAAGGGTGTAAATATTTGACACGACACGAAAACCCAACCCGGACCCGACCCGAAAAATCCGTGTTGGACCCGACCCGTTCGGGTTCACAGATTCGACTCATTTGAAAAAATGGGTCGGGTTCAGGTTGACCAGACGGGTTGCGGGTCGCGGTTCGGGTCGGGTCAACCCGGCAACCCGGCCGGGTCGGGTTCGGGTTGACCCGTTTAGATCCGGGTCAACTCGGGTTTGACCCGAACCCGACCCGTCGACCCGAATTGACACCCCTACTTGTATCCTTCTTCTTGAGTTATTGTGAGATGTTTGTTGGCTGATTTGGAGACATTTTTCGGAGGTGTTTGGTTGAACGTTGGACCTTACTAGCTGTGTTGGACCCATGGTTTGCAAGCCTAAGCACTTTATCATATTTTTCCTACTTCTCATTGCATGTGAGGAAACCGCTTGCCGGTTGTTCTGAGGATAGTATTTTTATTTTATAATTTTGTTTTGTTTGATTCGACTTTTCGTTTGTTTTTGTGTTTGTTTGTTTGCATACTAGATTGAATCGAGTTTGGTTTTCATTTGTCCTAGTGTTCTCCTATTTGACTTTTCTTTCTAGTTTGCCCGCATCAAAAAGTATGAATAATTATTGTGCGAGCATATCACTTAATGGTTACGGGGAAGATCTCACAAAGGATTGTATCTGAGGCATATTGTGCATGATAGTTCGATAGTGATCAATATACTCATAGAGATCAGAAGCATATTATATAGATCAATTTTAGGGATCTTAAACACCACTAAAATAGAATGATAAAGAATGATATCAACTAAGAGAAAAAACAATTTAAAACTAGAGCAAAAAAATGATTTCTATCCCTCAAAGGGAATTCCTCTTAAATAATACTTCATAGCATATATCTTATATCATCATGAGAGATGTTCATAAAACAATGTTGATTTAAATCATCCAAGACTGGTGAAGGATTACAAGTTGGTTGAATAGCATGAGGATGTATTCAACTAGTAATGTCTTAGAGATTTTGATAAGGCTATGGGGAAAAAGGTGCTCCTTGATTCACATTATCTCCATATTGTTGAAGATTTTGTGGTAGGAAAGCTCCATAAAACTGTGATGGGTCTCTTTGTTATCTAGCAATCTCTAAGATTTGTAGGATTTAAAGTTGAAGTTCTTCCATCTTATACAGATGTTCCTCCAAAATAAGACTTGGGGGGCCTTCACTACCTATGTTATGTTATCCATGATTGAATAATTGATTATTAACCATTGAGGGAATAATTATAGTATTGTGAAAATGTTTCCCAAAAATGGCACGAAACTGTTACATGCAAGAAAATTTATATTGGTAGAGTAGAAAATTTACATCTTGGCTTTGGACAAAACTTAACACGCACAGATAAAAAGTGATAGAAAGATAAAAAAAATTGTGTGAAAATATTGAAAATGAAAATAACCATGGGGCCTAGCTCAGTTGAAAAATTCACTATACGATAGAAGATACAAGAATTCTTCATTCCTCATAGTTGAAGATGTGGGATATTTGATAACAAAATATCTAATTTTCCTTTTGTAAGGATTACATAAGTCTGACGACAACAAGCGGACAATTGAAACCAGATAATGAGATTAGATCTTGATAGAAATCTGGAGATGATGGCAACAATTGTTGGTGGTGGTCATCGATGGTGACAACAACTGGCGGTGTTTGTCAGCGACAATAGCTGAAAAATGCTAAAGAGCTCTTTAGTTCTCTTGGAACAAGGCTCTATTTATAGGCTTTTTGAGATGGGTACTTTAATAATTTGAACAAGAATCTAAAATACTCCATCTTACGGTCCATATCAATTTTCTTGATCATAAAATATTTGTTCAACATTAAGTGGCTTAATGATGTCAAAATTGAATAATCTCGGGCTTGTTGGGTGTGTCTCGTCGAGCAACTCAATTCGGCTATAAGCATGTCAAATTTTGAGTTTAGATGATCATACTTTTAATTTCAACAGTTTTCAATTCAAATATTACCTCGAGAACCATGCAAATCATATGAATTTTCTAGAGTCATATCAACAATCATTTTCTCTTTTTGGTCATAAATGAGCCGGCTCAAAAGCCGTCTCGAACTCTAAAGATTATGCTTGAGCTCTAAGTTGATTAAATAATCAAGCTCAAACTCAAGCTAGGGGTGACTCTAGCTCAGCTCAACTCATTTGCAAAACTAAAGTTGGATTATTTTGGGGTTCATTTAGCTTAATATTCACATTATGGTTAGACTTCTCTCAATAATGATTGACTCAAAAATTTAAAACTTTAGGGCACACTCACTTCCAATACCATATTACCAATAAATACTTAAACAAAGAATCCTATCCTTATTACTAGGGTTCATGGTCTTGATTTTTCAAGGTTCTCTTGCAAGATGGAGTTTTAAAATAAAAATATTCAGTTATTAATTTCTTTAAAATGGGCAAGAAGCCATTAACTCCTGAAATTTAGCATGCAATAAGTATTTTGTAGGGAGGATGACGCATGCATTTTTATGGGTGTATATAGACCTAGATGAGTCATAGGATGCTTGAGGATAGAAAATGAATTAGGATGGATGGAGAAGCTGATATGACTGATTGCTCTGCATATCACGTAAACCAGGATGAATGAAGAAGCATTAAAAAAAAAGGATTCTCATAGGAAAACAGGTGAGAATTACCTGTGAAGCAATGAGGAGAATCGCCCAACCACAACCAAAGGCACTTTCATCAAAACTTCCACTCACGTTTTCGCAAAGAGATACAACCTTTACAATAATAGAAGCCATGAATGAGATATATAAAAGAATATCAACAATAATAAAGAGTAAAATAACCATGGCCGATTACATTGTTAAACAACTGAACAAAAGTACAAAATGCAGTAAATTGTAAAGATGAAAATAGTTCATGCAAAATATATTCAACAAAGAAACAATGAAAATAGTACACCAAGATGTCAGATGGCCATTTCCCAGAATTTCACAAAAATGCTTTTCATGTTTATTGCTATAAAATTCTCATCATATTAAAACTCATCAGATATCCATCTGAATTTCATAGTAAGTCCAAGAACAAAATATATGATAGCTTGAAATCTTATCCACTTCATTATCAAAGCTAAGTGTAATTGCATATAGCATATTGAAAACATAAATCATATAACCTTATCTCAACAACAATTACGACAGAGCTAACCAACAAATTTATCATATTTGATAGGCATTTACAAGATCCTATTTTTTTCAATATTAAACGATCTGAAAGGACTAATTATAATAAAAGCTAAAAATATCAATACAAACTATTTTCTTCTCAGAGCTAGACAATTTCCGATGTTCTTCTAAGACCAGCAGGAATATTAGAATCTATATCATATGTTTTCATATGGCAATATTATTATGTTATTGGCAGCTTAAAGTCAAGCACGTGGATCGGATCAAGCTGACACAAAAAATAGGACCTCACGATATAGCAATAATTTGAAAGAAAGGGAAACAAACAAAAAATGTTAACAGGAAAATGGGAATTACCTTGTTTGCAAAAATCAACATTGAAATTGGAAGAGGTAACGTAGGATCATTAATAAGTTGCACTAACGCATGCGCCTTTGCTCTGTGTTTAAAACAAAACAAAACAAAAAACCGTTTCAGCAAATAAATTTAGCAACTGTCCCATTACGAGTTTTAAATTCCAATGAATGACGAGACACTTTCCTTAACCCTAGGTTAATGTGTATTCGTAGAAGTCCCAAGTTTTGAAGGATACATTAACAATGCCATCAAAGTTAATTAGTAGTTGGGATCAAATACGTGGATCTTTCAACATGCATTCCAAACAAAAGATACAGTTGAGAGTGATTTGTGAGAAATTAAGTATTCCTTAATCAGGTCTACTAACAACTTTAACAGATTATAATGTCACTATATGAAGCTGGATTTCATAGTTATAGCTCAAGTTATCTGAAAGTCTCAAATTTGAAAAATGGAAACCTATCTGCAAAATATAAGGTTAAAGCTAAAAAATCCCAGACCCTTCTTTGGCATGATCTTTATGTACTGGATGTTTTACTAACAGCTCAAGCATAGGATGGATTCCCAACTAAAACCATTTTTTTCTGTTAGGTTTGAAATGGATGCCTAGAAATTGAAAATGAAATTCACAATACAAAACTTAATCTATGTGAGAATGGCTTTGATAAAAAACACTCAAGTCAAAAAAAGCCCGAAGCACCTTTATAATTCTGTTAGACTGGTCCAGCCAGTCTAGGCGTTATTGGAGGCGGAATAGGAGTTCCATCCCCGTGATTTTCTCCCCTCCTCCAGCCGGTTTTTATGAAGGATTTAACGTAGTTTAGGAGGTAAAATTCAAATCATGGCTGTTTAGGGATTTCTTTTTTTATTGCAAGTTTTAAGGAGGAAATTTTCTAGGGCTGGGGATATCATGTGTTTGTTGAAATTTGAAGTGTTCTTAGGGAGAAGTTCTGAGCTCTAGCAGCCGGCTAGAGAATTGGGAGAGCCAGATCCTCCTCTCCAATTGAGGATCCATTGTATCTTGTTTAATTTCTTCCCTATTTCATCAATTAGAAAGAGTTTTCTTCCGTCATTTCTCTTAAATTCGTCTTGGATATTGTATTTGGATTGCTGTAATTTAATTTCAGCCAATGGGAAGTAGATTTCAGCATTCATTTTCTAACAAATTGGTATCAGAGCGGTGTCTGGAGCTAAATTGGAGGCCTTCTTTGCTGATTTAAGGGCATATTTACTGTTTTTATTGCTGGCCAAGATCCACGTACCTATGGCAGCCAAGAAGTTGGATGCTTTGGAAGAATGTCTTGAAAGAGAGATGAGCCAAATCAAAGCAACAGTGGACAGAATTTCCTCAATAGAAGATAAGTTCTCCAACCTAGAAGAGATGGTGAAGAAGGTGTTGGATCTTCACAACCAAATGGCAGCTTCAGAGACAAAAGTGTCGGTAGGAGGAAATACACATTCTAGCAATCGTATGGTTGATCATGATGCGGAGATATTAGAGGGAGAAGAAAGAAGACCTTCTCTAGAGCCTATTCATATGGAGGAGATAGGTATAAGGTATGGGGAGAGGCATGAATATGTCAAGTACGAGCGAAGGGGTGCTGAGTTTGAAAGAAGAGAGGTTGAGTATGACCGGAGAGGTGCTGATTTTGAAAGGAGGGGGGAACTTGATAAAGGTTTTGGGTACGGGCATGGAAGGGAGGATCGGGATACTTGGGAGAAGAGAAAATTATGGAAGAATCAAGAGAAATGAAGGAGATCCAAGGATAAGCAAGCTGAAAATGCTCATCTTTGAGGGAGAATATGCACATTGGTGGATCAATAAGGTGTAGAGATATTTCGCCTTCAAATGTATTGACGGAGGAGGAGAGATTGACAGCACCCAATCTATGTTTAGAGAGGAATGCATTGGCCTGGTACCAATGGACAGACATGAGATGGCCCATACAGAACTGGAGGGAATTCAATGACTACTTGTTGAAACATCTCTGAACCAGCAAGGGAGGAGACTTGCATGAGCAATTTTTTCCCTAATGCAGGAAGGCTTGGTGGCAGAGTACTGTGAGAGATTTGAGTATCTTGCTAACCGACTAGACTGACTTTCTGAGACTGTGCTAGAGGGAAACTTCATGAAAGAGCTCAAACTAGAAATCTAAGTGGCAGTTAGAGTGATGACGCCTTGTGACTTGAGAGACGCTATGAAGCCAGCACAGTTAATGGACTAGAAGCACCTAGATAAGGGCGCCAGAGGTAGCAGCTCCGGAGGTTCGTATAGGATGACCACAACTTTTTTAGCACCAAAGGGGGAGACAATAAGTAGCATTCGAGAGACCCCAAAGGAGAAGTCTGTAGGAGGGAGAATCTGGGATCTTTCAAGAAGCTCACTGAAAAGGAACCACAGGAAAAGAGGGCTAAGCGATAGTGCTTCAAACGTGATGAGAGGTACACTAGGGCACAGGTGTAAGAACCAAACTCTTTAGGTTCTAACTATTTGCAGTGATGAGGAAGCTAAAGAGGTAGGTGAGAGTGAGGCATTAGTAGAGGAGGAAAAGCTGCATCTGGATATGATGGAGGACTCCTTGAACTCAGTGACGGGATTCACTCCAAATCACACCATGAAAGTGAAGGGGGAAATAGTAGACCAAGAGGTGTTGGTGTTGATAGTTAGTGGGGCAAATAATTTTTTTATTTTTCAATCAGGTGGTAGACCATTGGGCATGAAATTGGAGGACACATAGTGTTATTGAGTGATGATGGGCACTATGAAGGTGAAGATGGGTAAAGGAATGTGTAGGAGAGTGATTTTGACCATACAAAGTGTCCAAATGAGAGAAGACTTCATTTCATTGGAGTTGGAGATCACTAATGTCATCCTAAGGATGAAATGATTATAGACCTTGGGGGATACCAAGGTTAATTGGGAAGCACTAACGATGGAGCTGGTGGTAGAGGGAAGAAGGGTGATGACTAGGTATGATGCAAGGTTATCTAAAGCCATGATGTCACTCAAAATCATGGTGAGGACCATACAAGAGGTGGGAAAAGAATTTTTGGTGGAGCTGTAGAGCTTAAAGAGGATCAAATTAGAGAAGGGGGAAGACATACCTCCTTTAGTACAACCTCTTATACAACAATTCAGTGAGGGCATTCAGCCACCTCAAGGATTTCCACCAACAAGGGAGCAAGAGCACGCTATCATCTTGAGGGAGAAAGTGTCACCAATTAGTGTCAATCCATACTACTACCCTCAGATTCAGAAGAATGAGATTGAGAAACTGATTAAAGAGATGTTGGAGACAAAGATTATCAGTTCGAATGTGAGTCCTTTTTCTAGCCCACTCTTACTGATCAAGAAAAAGGATGGAAGCTAGAGATTTTGTGTTGACTATTGAGCCTTAAACAAGAAAATTATGCTAGACAAGTTTCCCACTCTGGTGATAAATGAGCTGTTGGATGAGCTGTGTGGAGCATTGGTGTTCACAAAGATGGATATGAAGTCTGGCTACCATCAGAATAAGATGAGAGAGAGGATGTTCCGAAAATCGCATTCAGAACTCATGAGGGTCACTACGAGTCATGAGGGTCACTACAAGTTTCTAATGATGCCTTTTGGCCTCACCAACGCCCCTGCTACATTCCAATTCCTCATGAACATGGTATTTTGACCATACCTCAGGAGGTTTGTATTAGTTTTCTTTGATGACATCCTTGTGTACAGCAGACCAGACAAGGAGCATTTGGAGCACTTGAGGGTGATCTTAAAAGTGTTACAGAGCACCAGCTGAGGGCCAACCTGAAAAAGAATTATTTTGCACATGCCAGTATTGATTACTTGGGGCACGTGATATCTCAAGAGGTGGCCGCTGATTAGACAAAGATTGAGTAAATGTTGAAATGGCCTCTACTTAAGAAACTAAGGGAGCTGGTGAGTTTCCTAGAATTGACTAGATACTACAAATGATTTGTGAGGGGATATAACACCATAGCCTGACCATTGATAGAGCAGTTAAATAAATGATAGCTTCTTGTAGGGAGAGGCGGCTACACAGATCTTTGCGAGATTAGAGAAGACTATGACCACTATATCGATCCTAGTTCAACCAAATTTCAGGCAGATTTTCATGGTAGAGACTGATGCATCGGGGTATGGATTAGGAGAAATGCTCATTCAGAATCACAAGCCCATAGCTTACTTCAGCCAAGTGTTGATAGCTAGAGCTAGGCTGAAGTCAGTTTACGAGGAGTTGATGTGATTGTGTAGGCTATTCAGAAGTGGCAACCTTACTTATTGGGTTGACATTTAATCGTCAGGATAGACCGGAGGAGCTTGAAGTACCTATTAGAGAAAAGAATGGTTATCGAGGAGATTCAAAGATGGTTGCCAAAGTTGTTGGACTATGACTTTGAGATCCATTATAGGTCAGAATTATAGAACAAGGCAGTTGATGACTTATCCATATGTGTGAGAGAGCATGAGGAGTTAGCCGTGTCGATACCATTGATGCTTGATTGGGGGGCTATTAAAGAGGAGAGCGTACATGATGAGAAGCTGAGAAGGATCAGAACAAATCTACTGAAGGATGAGAATAGCCACCTTGGCAATTCCCTAGAGAGGGAGAAACTACAGTACCAGGGGAGATTTGTGTTGCCTTAGACCTCAGTCCATAATCCACATCTGTTGTACATGATATTGAAATCATAGTTGTATTAGAAGGGGATGCAAACATATGTGAAAGAGATGGTGGCTAGATGTGAGGTATACCAACGAAACAAGTACATGATCATGGCTCCATGAGGGTTACTTCAACCCCTAGCTCTACCAAATAGGGTGTGGGAGGAGGCCACCATGGACTTTATAGATGGTTTACTCCAATCTGAGGGGTTTACACTGATTTTGATGGTAGTTGACAGGTTGAGCAAGTATGCCCACTTCATTCCCATATGGCATTCCTACACAATAGTGATAGTGGCAACACCATTCATCAGAGAGGTGTTCAAACTGCACGGCATATCGAAGTTTATAGTGTCCGACCGAGATAAGATATTCCTTTGTCACTTTTGGAGTTGTTGAAGCTACAGGGTACAATACTGATGTAGTAAAAAATTTACATTTTATATTTTATTTATATTTTTGTGTGGGTTATTGGACGCTTTGTATTTTATTTGTGTTGTCTAATGATGGAAAACAACTAATGATCATACTGGGTGCGATGCTCTCCGGTTGGTTCACGCAATTGTCCTTCCATTTGAGTCAATTTTACTTCCGTTCTCCTTGGTGGACGATTTGGTGATTATCTATGGGTTGTTTTTAACTAGGCTTGGCTCATTTCTTTCTTTAGTTGATTGGTTGTTCGATTTTCCCTGCTAATTGTTTGGCTTCCTTGCTGGTTGCACGGTTTTCCCTGTAGTTGTTCAGTTTCCCTGTTGTCTGCTCGATTTCATTGTTGATGGCTGCTCGACTTTTCCCCTTGTTAATTCTTGTGCAGGTTACCTTGGCTTCTTCAAGTGAGGGCTGATTTAAGTGGTTCTTATTGGCTATTTTGAAGACACATTTGTGTGAGCAAATTATTGCTCTTTCCCCCTATATATGGTAGCTGAATTTCTATGGTAGGGGTTATTAAAGGAAAAACAAAAAAGCCTGAGGGTTTCTTAACTTGCAAGTTGTCTTCTTCTTAATCCATATTTCTTCCTCTCGTACTTCATTCTACTTCTTCCCTCCATGGTTACCCTTCCAATAGTATCTTTCTTCTTTAAGGAAATTGAGTGGTAAGGTCTTGTGCCCTGTTTTGTTGGTATTTGCCAGAAGAGCGTCGACTTGCACTGGATCATAATTTCAATAGTGGATCAATGATTTGTCCTTTCCTTTGGGCACCTTTTCCTATTTTATGATGTGCATGTGAGGTGACCGCTCGTGACTATTCTGAGGGTATTATAATTTATATATTTTGCTTCTTTTATTTTCTTGTGTGACTTCCTAACCATTTTCCTACATTTGATTTTCTATTAAGTTTTCATCATTTGGTGTTTGTTTATGTGATAGTGAAAGGAGGAGTCTTTCTGCATGCCTAGTGTTCTCCTACTTGATTTTAGAACTTAAGTTGCATCAAGTACTTAAGAGTAGCATCGCTTACCCCTCTCAGACAAATGGGCAAGATGGAGGTGGTTAACAAGAGTGTGGAGACTTACATGCGATGTTTCTCTTCAAAGATACCTCGATTGTAAGCCAAGAGGCTATCACGGGCAAAGTACTAGTACAACACTTCGTATCATTCAGTTCCCAGATGACTCCTTTTAAAGTGTTGTGAGGAAGAGATCCACCCCACTTGGTGCATTTTGGGCAGAGAAGCACACCAATTTCTTCAATGAAATAGTACTTGCAAGAGAATTATTGGGTGCTGGAGAAATTAAAAAGGAACTAGTTAAGGGCTTAGCAGATCATGAAGAAGCAGACAAATAAGCATAGGAAGGACATTCAGTTTGAGACGAGGGATAACATATATTTAAAGCTTCATCCTTACAAACAAAGGACAGTCGCTAACAAGAGAAATAAGAAGCTGGCACCGAGATACATTGGCCCTTATGAGATATTGGAGAGGATTGAAGCTATGGCTTACCATTTGAGGTTATCCTTGACCACTACCATACACACAGTGTTCCACATTTCACAGTTCACGAGAGCTATTAAGGATCATGCTACTAGCTCAGAGCTACTCGAGACACTGACTGAGGACTTAGAAGTAGTGTTGGAACCCCTGGAGCTAAAAGAGGCATGACAAAGAGGTGGGCTCAAGGAAGTGCTCATAAAGTGGAAGACCCTACCCGAATATAACGCCACATGGGAGTCGTACAAGAGAGTGAAGTATTAGTTTTCATCCTTCCACCTTGAGGATAAGGTGGGTTTTTGGGAGTTGAGTTATTGTTAGACCGATCAATAGACTAGTCTATCTGGTCCATCCTGGACCGGCTCATTTTTATCGAAAGCGGAACAGGAGTTCCGCCCCGTGAGTTCTGCCCCTCCTCTAGTAGGTTTTTATGAAGGATTTAATGTGGTTTATATGTGAAAATTCAAAGAAGGGGATATTTAGGAATTTCTTTTTTATTGTATGCTTTAAGGAGGAAAATTTCCTATGGTTGGGGATATATTGTTATTGCTAAAATGGACAATGTTCTTAGGGAGTTTTGGGCTCTAACTGCCAGCTAGAGAATTGGGAGAGTTGGATCCTCCTCTCCAATTGAGGATCCATTATTTTTTTTTTCTTTCCTATTTCATCAATTAAAAAGAGTTTTCTTCCGTTATTTCTCTTAAATTCATAATGTAGATTATATTTAGATTGTTGTAATTTAATTTCAGACAAGGGAAAGTGGATTTCAACATCCATTTCTTAGCAAATTCAAATAAGACTATTTCCCAACTGCAATGAACTAATCTACTCTGCTTAGATAAATAGTATAGTAAAAGTAGATCCATATAACCTCCACACCATCCTTTACATGAAAAACTTTTTGAATTTACTCATCAATTTTTCTATTTTGATCCAAGGCTTCCCTCACCTAACTTTATCAGATCACACAGTATGTTGTGCAGAAGTAAAGTATCAAATTCACCACATAATACATAATATATTTGAGAAATGGCTTTGATCAAGAATACACGAGTCGAGAAAAGCGCTATTCGTGTGATTAAAAAATTAGGTGCTAATGCCTATTTGCTAGATTTACCAGATACTGTTGGCACTTCACCTGTTTTTAATGTTTCTGACCTGTCTTTGTATGAAGGAGATTCTGACGATTTTGTAGATATTGAAACTTTACCACTCTCTGCTCCTTTGGTAAAGTCTGAAGATCAAATCGAAGATGTTATTGATGTGAAGGTTATTCAAACGAGGCATGGAGAGCACAAAAAGTTTTTGGTCAAATGGAGCAATCGGCCAATGATTGACTGTACATGGATTGATGCTGCTAATCTAAAAAAGAAAAACTTGGAGCTTTATGAACGAGTTGTTGATACGTTCTCATCAGGAAATGAGATTTTTCCACCAGGGGAGAATTGATGCTATCAAAAATTTATGTACTTTTTATTTTATTTGAACAATAGTATATTTTGTTTTCTTTTCTTTTTTAGCTATCCAATGATGGGAAAGCATCCAATGATCATGGTAGGTAGTGCATATGGCTTGGTAGACCTTTGGTTTGCTGGCTCGATTGGTCCCTAGCTGCTAGTGGTTCACGGGTTGGTTGTTTTGGAGCATTCGATTTTGAGCTTGTTCTCTAAGTTGCTTGAGCTGAAGTTTAGTAGCTCTTTAATTCTCAAAAGGTACCTCATTATGAAGTTATTGACCTCATTTTTGTATGAGGTCACTAAGGCCCTTCCAAACTTCAGATCAATTCAAGACCTTAGGGCCTACTCTAGACCTTAAGATCCTTTCCTAGAGCCAGATCCTAGGATCCACTCTAGACCTTAGCTTGCTTTTAAAATGGAGGCTGAATTCAAAGCATTTGAATTTATAACTGAATGCTTTGGGGGTCCATCCGGTCTCAGATTTCGGAACAGGGATGTATTTTCCCGTGATTTTGCTGCTTTGAATTCGGCCTGCTTGCTGGCTCCTTGGTGCCGTGAGTTACCTATGATTCCTGTAACTATTCCTTCAGAATTAATGCTGGCTGTTTTCCGAAAACTATGGCTTTGCTGCTTTGCATTATCGGCCTGCTGATTGCCTCCTTGGTTCCTGGTTTGGGTGTTTATCCGTGAACTTTGGGGGAAGTTTTCTATGCCTATTATGCTTCGGTTCTAATGGAAATTAAAGTCATGTGACTCTTGGCATTCCTCTCTTTTGCTTATATATATGAGAAGATGTTATGAAGAAAAGACAGTTGATATTTGTGAGCATATTTGCTATTAACCTGCGGGTTTATTCGAAAATCATGCGGGCTCTTTCCAACCTTCTTTTCTCATCCCCCTCCGGAAATCCTGCGGGCTCTTTCCACCCTTTCTTCTCGGGATTCTAATCTCTCCGTCACTCCACAAGTGCCACTCCATCTGTATCCTTCTTCTCAACAGTGAAGCAACTTTAGGGTGTCGTATCTAGGTTGATTTGGAAGCATTTGGGACAGTCTTGCAGTGGTGGACCATCGGTTTGCTAGTTCTATGCACTTTAATTATTTAACCTATAAATTCGATGCATGTGAGGAACCCGCTCTGACAGTTGTCTGAGGATAGCATTTTTTTTTATTTCTTTAAAATCTCCTAGCATCTTTTGTTCTGTTTGTCTAGTTTTGGGTCGTTAGCGTTTATTTAATAAAATTTGTTTTAAGTTCTACTCATTGTGTCAGATTTCTTCTTGTGTGTCTATTGTGTTCAAGAGATATAGGCTCCCTATATCCCTTGTCTACATCAAAAATTGGTAGTAAAAGGAGATTCATATAACCTCTACACCTTCCGTTACATTAAAAACATTTTCAATTTATTCATAAATATTCCATTTTGTTCCATGGTTTATCTCAGCTAACTTTTTCAGATTGCACAGTATCTTGCGCAGGAGTAAAGTGTCAATATTGATATAACTAACTCCTTTTGTTATTGTAATATTACATCCATTCTATTCAAATCCACATCCTAATAAGCCATGGAACTTTATAATCGAGGCACAAAAACCTGAAAAGTCGTACAAATGTATAGTTCAATGGGAAGGATAATAAATTGGATATACAAACTAAAACTGTAGCAAAAAATAGAATTGGTGTGAGACAAACCTGACATTTTCCACAGTGCCTCCTACTTGCTTAATATATTTGTACATCTGCCTTCCATGTTTATCAAGATTCTAAGAAAAAAAATACAAATAGTTAAATAGAGTAGCTACGTCAGTTGACAGAAGAAGTGTGATTTTTGGAAGAAAAAAAAAAGCAACACTTAGAATTTGCATGCAAAACCAGAAACTTTAAAGTTCAGAGGTGAATGGAGAATACTTCAGAAATAAGGGATTGCGCAGCATAATGTGTTCAAAGCCAGCATGCATTGCACACTAAGTAAAGCAAGCTTCTATGGTACTACAACTTAATCTAGAAAAAATGAAACCCCAAAATAAATTCAGGGAATATATCAGGACAATAGATACTTTTTGTTTTTGGCAAACTTTTCAATTTTCTTTTTTTCTTCTTTTGGTGCAAAATTCACAATGTTCAAATAGTATAATAAATGATAACCTTCTGAACAACAACATTGATCTTTCCAGCAACTCCATTGTATATTGCAAGGCGGGTAGACTCAGCATTAAGTGCAGCTTTAGAAGCAATAATCCTGATGCCTGTCAAAAAAATTTATTTGTAGATTGAGTTACATTTAAGCAGTAGAATACTTCCTCTTTTTCAACCATATGTTCTTGGTAACGCCAAACCTAGTTGCTTAGTAACAGAGTCTCCTTTCTTAGTGCTTCTTAGTGGTTGAGTATTTTCTTCTCCTTTTGGTTCTCTAAATTCCTTTTTAGAAGCATCCTCAGCAGCAGTCTCTGGTAGTCTAGCAGCTTTTTTTTCTGCAGCCTCTTTAGCTTCTCTTCTTTCGGCTTCCAAGGCTGCTTTTTGTGCTTCAGCTTGTTTAATAGCTTTCAATCTAACCTGTAAAAAATATCCAGAGAAGGCACTTAAAGCAATCTTTAGGTAGAGAACAACATAATGTAAAAAGAAAAAAAAGTTGACAACTGGAAAACAACATAAAGCTTCCATTTATTCTAGGAAATAGGAATTGCAATAATGATTGTATGATACTATATACAAAACAACCAAATTAACATTTTAATGACAGAAAAAAAAAAAGTTCAGGTGATGACAGAGTATAAAATCTATCAGGTACTCTAAACACTTCTTTAGGGAAGGAAAACTGTTGTTGCATCCAAAACAAACTAGGACATGGGGCAAAGCAGTACAAAGCCAAAGATGAAGCTATGGCATGCAAGTCTAGATGTCATAGCTCTCTTGATATATTTCCTATATACCCTCACAAATGAAGTATCTTATATTACAAACCAACTTTTTTTAGTATTTGCCAAATTTATAATTATTTTATAAAGAGGGCTAACAAGAAAAAGGAAATGTATGTTCTTAAGAACTTCAAGCAATATATTGCTTTGACGGTGTTGAATCACTACTTTTAAGTTCCAGTTTCTAAATATATGGAGGACAAGCTTATGATCTACCCACACTCCAGAAAATATACAGCATAAATGATGAGAAGAACCTTCAGCATAATCTAGTAAGTAGATCGCCCAAGAATCTAGTTCGCAAAAGCTTAATGTCATAGCAAATATGAATCAATTGGGAAACATTATGTTATAGAGTAAGAACCTCAACAAGAAAAAACCTAGCTGCAGCATACTGGTGTTGGGCTTCCATCATAACAGCCATATTCGTATTATGTACACTTAGTGACTAAAGGCAGCAGTGCTTAACCAATTCATCTGACGCCAAAGCAAAAACAAATAGAAAAATCGCCTCTCATGATGTTATGTTACTCATGAATATTCTCAAAATCCAGTTATACAGTAGTCCTACATAGTTCAGTCCAAATGACATAATCATAGATTACATTCCTGAACCTATTATGAAACTTCTAGCACATACCAGCATGTATAATGGTCCTGTTTTCCTACTATACCTGCAAAACACAACTTAAACACTTCAGTCACATGTTAAACTGCTTCAGATTACTGTCCCGTACTATCATCTACATCCATTTCATCTTTTCAAAAGCTAACACTATGATCCAGGAGAATCTTAAAAAGAAATTGCAGAATCAACTTTGAATCATAAAATTAAAAAAATGGACTGAGGGCCAAATTGCAAAAATTTTCAATTTAAAATTCAATAAAAATGATTGGCTGCCAGGATAAAGAGAGAGATTTGTCTGGACAAAATCAAGAAAACTATCTTCAAATCACTCTACAGAATCATCCTCCTTATTTTAAGTGGCCAACCAACTTTATTGGAGCAAAATAAGCAATCTTCCTATTACTAATCAATGATTATGTTCATTTTCATGCTTAAGCATTTTGATATGCATGTGACAGATCCATTAGCTTAATTAATTTTCAAGACTATCAATAATTTAAATGAATGTATGGATATTAAGGAAAAGGTTTACTAGATTGGAGCCAATTTGGATTGGCTCATATTTTTCATGCTATAAGTGATCCAAATTAATTCCTCCTCAATATCTTTATCTCTCCCTTTCCATAAAAAGCTAGGCCTTCAATAGAAATGTTTTCTCTCTCCTCCCATGGTACGCCATCCAAGATACAGGAAATCCTAGGGCAAGGGTTTCCAAGCAACAGTATGCCAGCTCCTTCCTCTCTTTTCTCAAGCATTGCAGGCCTCACTACCATCTTATAGAATTTTCCCTTAAGTTTGAGGGGTACTTTTCTATCACACAACAAGCCCGATGCATTCCTCCACTTCAACCATCCAACTTGAATTATGCTGATAATATCTCCATCAATTTCATCATCACTCTGAATAATAGATCCAATATATCTAAAACATGTACTCTTATTAATGACTTGATCGTCCAAAGTCACAATCCCCTCACTAGGTCTATTACTACTAAAATTACACTCCATATATTACGTTTTATATCTACTCAAGCGAAAACCTTTAGCTCTAATGTTGACCTCCATAATTCAAGTTTACTTTCAACTCCCTCTCTAGTCTTATCAACAAGAAGAATATCATCAGCAAAAAGCATACACCAAGGTACATCCTCTTGCAAATGTCTAGTGAGAACATCCATGACTAAAGCAAAAAGATATGGGCTTAAGGCTGATCCTTGATGTAACCCAACCGAAATAAAGAAATACTTGGTCAAACCACCTTGTGTTTGAACACAAGTAATAGCTCTTGCATACATATCTTTAATGATTTGAATATAAGCATTATTAACTCCTTTCTTTTCAAGAACTCTCCATAGCACTTCTCTTGGAACTTTATCATATGCTTTTTCTAAATCAATAAAAACCATATGTAGATCCTCCTTATTTTCTCAATAAAACTATAAATTTCACATGCTATCAAAAAATTATTAACCTCATGAGAGTAAATATACCTTTCTGACATAAGAATGAAATATTGATAATCAGTAGAAATCATTATAACTCTAGAGGGGAGACAAAATAGAGTGATAATTCTTCCTTCCACACTGGAAGTCAATTTCTTTCATATCTTTCGATGATTTTTTTTTCTTTTTTGGCCTCAATAGTCAACTTAATTTTATCAAATATTATTAGGATGTTGATAATAGGGTAGTTATTTCTAACTTAGTTAGCTAGGCTTATTTCTTCTACTTAATAGGTTATTAATTCTTTGGCTTCCTGGTAGTTGAGTGCATGGACAAAGTAGGTCGGAGATCATCCATGACTGTTGTTGATTTCATAAGTTAAGTTTTTGCTCAATTATTAGCCATTGATCTCATATCATCTTTAGCCACTTCTAACTTAAAACTATACATTTTTACTTCATACTAGCTATGTTTGGCTTCATAATAGCTATTTTTTAATCCTTGCCAGCTAATATACTAGTTTATATGAAGCATTACCAACTATATATGGCTTTTGAATAATATTCTTCTGATATTTCAGTAAAAAATTCAAGCAAATCACATCACGCCTGCTCATGTGGTCAATGTATGCAACCTAAGTGCACTATAGATAAATAGTTTTCAAATTCAAATCATGCCCTTTCGAATAAAAATGAAGCAAACTAAACATTGCTCGATGTCACTCGATAAAACCCACTGAAAACATATCCCAAAAATAATCTCATTATGCTTTTTTTTTTCATCTTCATGTCACTCGTTATAACCTAATCTCACCATTTTGACACTACAGGTACTCCTAAGCTATGCATTTAATAATAAAAAAAATGCTTTAATATTTTCATATATATGTTAGTAGTTTTGGTTATCGCAAATGCTTAATATCCAATAACACCCTAAGCATCACCTTTCATATATTTCTAAGATACAATAAATCATGTCCATATCTTCATTGGTATTCATGTTTAACTTTTAAAATGAAAAGAAAATCTATTAAATATCACCGTGGAGGTTATATCGTTTGCTCTTATATTAAGCGCACTATAATATGATTTTATTGTTTTATTGTCGGGAGATTTACATACCTAGCAATCAAAACTTTCTTATTTACATATTTAACACCTAATCTTCAGTATTTACTTATATAACACCCAAAATAAATTTAATACATTAAAACTAATACATTGGCATGCTATTTGTCATGAATTCTCAGCGAGATTCATCACGACTTCCCGACAGATTTTGCCAAGCTGCTAACTTCCATTAAAAAAATGTTATATTATGTAAATAATGAAATTTAGGAGTTAAATATTTAAATAAAATAATTTTGAGTGCTATGTATGTAAATTCACCATTAGTATTTTAGCCAATATTGCAATTAGCTCATAATTTCTTATGAGCTTAATATATGATTATATTTTTTTCTATCCAACATTCAAGTCAACTTCAATGACTTCTGTTAATGTTTGTTGAAGCCCCTGAAGCACTCTCACATGACCCTCCAATGTATTTTTATTACAAAAACAACTTATTATAATACATGAAAAGTTGCACTTTCTCCTGCATCGTTGTAGCTTTTGTGAAGTCTAGTTGGTCCAACCTCCCATGCATCAACAAGGTTGTACAAAGACCTAAAGACTAAATGATCAAGTCAATGGTTCTCCAACTTTTGAGTGATATTCTTATATACACTCTTAACACCACTACTTAGTCACAAATTTATTAGAGGTCACAACTTTGCAATGTCACCATCTTCGCATTAAGATATGGTAGATAGCCACCAACCAATTATTATAAATTTGCAGGGGAGGAGAAAGAACAAACACATGGAGAGTGAACACATCAGCAACTCTTCATAACAATCCATGCACTTCAGGATAAGAATAATAAAGAATAATATAAACAAAAGATTTAGTGGAATTGATGCAGCAACAAATTAGTCACCAAAGAGACAAATCACCAAAGAGAGCCATGAAAGTGAACATGCACATGGAGGCTGATTACTAGTAAGTGATGGAAGTTGAAACAGTCTAAGGGAGAGAAAATTGGCCAATACAAAATTCAAAATGTTATGTTCTAGAAAATTTTGGTTTCAAACCCTTCACGAAAAACCAAGATTTATTTCATAAAATATTTATAATCAACAACCACAGTTCCTAATAAAAGATACTGTAACAGATTAAAAGATATAGAGAATGGCAACACCCAAGAGAGGGCTGAATTGGTATTTTGCTCTTTTTCTTTTACTTAACAAATAAAAAAAGTAAGATTTTAAAGTACTAAAATATTAAAAGTAGCAAGAAAAATAAATTTAATTTTTTTATACTAAAGAGTAAACGAAATGTAAAGCAAATGCTGCGACAAGTTTAAAGATAAATATAGCAATGTTATTTGACTAGATCTCACAATACAATTATCACCAACTAAGAATAGATTTAGAGATTTATGCAAGCTACAAAATTATCATCCATCACAAGTTCATCTATTGAACAAAAGTAACGAAACCCACTAAGGATAAATATCGATGCAAGAAAGTGAAGATAATAAAAAAAAAATATTATGCGGATTAATCTTTATGTGGTTTGACACTAACGCCTAAGTTCATGCCCTAAGACCTCTAACACTAAGTTCCACAAATCTCTCCTTCAATCGCCATTTAGCGGAGAAACCCTCACCTTGTTGGGGGGTTAATGGAGAAGCTCTACAGACTCTTCTATTCCAAGCAAGGATACTACTATTCTAGCCCACAAACTAACCAAAAACATACTAAAGAAAGCATTGAGATATCACTGATCCATTAAAATCTTTAGTACAACATGCTCTCAACAAGCCATATAACGTAACTAGAGGATTAAGGTGAAAGGGAAAAGAAAAACAACAATAACAAGTGCACTCTCACAATGAGATCATATGTATTTCAGTTTTCAAATCAAAAGAAAAAATCTCTCTCAAAATAACTCATCTCTTTTACTTTCTCTCAAGTTTTTTAAGCTCTTTCGGATTTCTAGGATTTTATATTAGAATTTATATCACATGTAAAAAAATCAAACCCTAAAACTAACGATTTTGAAACTACGGGCACGTCGTACAATATGATGCAGACATCATATAGTATAATTAGTTCAAGGGGGTTCCATGAAAATCATGTTCTGTATGATCGACCTATATGATGTATAGTGCAATAAAATTAATTCGACCTAATACACATTAACTATCACAACTTAACTAGATTAAATTAGGAACTACGTCATACAATATAGTTTAAATTATAAATTAATAAAATTAAGGAAAAGATGTATTATGATTTAAATTTGAAACTAAACATGATGGTACAATATGATATATATCATACAATAAAATGAGTTGAGAATTCCTTAATTAACACAAATCAATCCTATCCGGAATGTCTCATTGCAAGGCACATCATTTAATACAATTTATATAATAAATTTGTATTAATTAAAAATTTAAAAATATTTTTTATTGATTTCACTCGTCCTTAGGTGGATGAGTGGCTTTAAACTTAGAGATAGAATGCAAAGTGATTATATACGTGAAAAGGTTGGAGTAACTATAGTGATTATATGGTTTTGTCACATAAAACATCGGCATTCCAATGATCTTAATAAGAGAGTAGATGTAGCCTATGTTAAGAAAGGTAGAGGTATACCTAAAAAGACTTAGTTAGAAAATATTAAAAATGATTTTTAATTTTAAATTTAAAAGAAAAATTAACTCTTAATAGGGCATAATAGAGAAAAAGGATTCATGTAGCCAACCCCATAAAATGGGATAAAGGCTTGTTGATGTTATTGTTTTTGTTGATGATGATTTCACTCATGTGTGTATGTTGGTTATTTCACAAGTCACTTTATCTTGAACGCGTGCGCGCGTGCACACATATATATTCAAAATAAAGAAAAAAATTCAACACTTAAACATGACTATTGTAGCTCTCGTCTAGATTATCTCTAACCAATCTTGAAACTCCAAGTTGAGTATTTTCTGCTAGACATATGGTCATTGTTCAAGTCGTCGTATGTTTTAGATTTCATATTAAACATATATCTAAACTCTTTCATGTACATTTGTTGTTTGTTAGTACTAAACATGCACAAAGATGGATCAGTCCAAAAGAAATAATATCAACCAAATTATATTTGTGATCTTCAAAAGTCGATAATATAACTCAAACTCATGAGGTCAACAAAAGGCTCTAAAAGGTTCCTTAATATTTAGGATATTTGATTTGCAGCAAAATTCATCTAGGGGGATCTTTAGATATAGTGTTGTCTATAAAATCAAAGACAATCTCTTCAATTCTTTCTTATTATAGCCCGGACAACTTCTCTTATAGTTCTGAGCTTAGTCTACAACCCTAAGATTACTCAACCATTCTCTCCCAACCTTCAGTTTAAAATACCCTAACGCCTCTCGTTATTGGGTTTCACTAAGTCTCCATGCCACTTTTTCCTTAACCAATATAAGGGAAAGATGGAAAAAGGGAGAGAGCGAGAGGGTGAAAGGAAGAGCAAGAGACATCAAGTGGACATACTATGAAGAGGAGAAAGAATGAGAGAGAGAGAGAGAGAGAGAGAGCTAACAAAAAATAACTAAATGATTAAAAATGGGATAAAGTAACTTCTTACAACACCAAGGTTCAAGCAATTCAAACATCTGTAGTTCAAGGCTCCACCAAGCACTTATATCAAGAAAAAAATGTTATGCAAGAATCTTTTCTCCTTTTATCATTTTATCATAATAAATGTTAGAAATCAGGATAAATTACACTGAGGCCCTTGAAGCATTGAACAATACTCACACAAGCATTTTAAAATAAAAGCTTCCATTTTCATCCCTTAAGCCTTATAAGATTACAAATTGGACAGATAAAATATTAGTCTTCATCCGAGTTTTTTTTTCCTTTTTTTATAACATTGTTAATTTTTTGTTAATTATCGGTAGCAATATAATCAAAACGTTTTGAACACATTTTTCTCCTTATATAACATTTTCTTGTATTCCAAAATAAAAAAAGGATTTATTTTGAATCGTGCAACCATCAACCAAAGTTCCACGCCAGTCAACACACATCAATAATGGTGATTCACCACTCATGTGACTTCATCCATCCAACCATTCTCAATCGTGATATTGACATCCCTTGCCATCATTGGCATATGTACAGCCTATTTGATCGATGTCATTGCCACCCTTTACACCACCAGCTCCATCATTGAGACCAGCATTGATTTTTTCAACATTTCATCAACAAATAGGGTCGCCTCATCCATGGCATCAATGAAAAATAAAGGGAATCAATAAGAATACACCATATTCTGATTGGTTTCCTTGTTGCCTTTTATTCGTCTTTTTGGAACAACAAACAAAAGAGAAAAGAGAAATGATAAAATCATTATTATCAAATAAATGTCAAAAAAAGAATTTGGAGAAGAAAATCAGTTGAGCCCAACTTTTTTTGGCTGATTTTAGAAAAATACTCTTTAATCTACTTTGTTGTCCTTTCAAGGTTTTTGGAGCCCAATCTTTTGTCAACAAGATGGAAGAAGGGATGAGCAAATTTGTGATTTTATTTTTGTTTTTTGGAAAAGTATAAGTTTCGAATTGAACATAATAAGAGGAGCTCTTTCATTCCATCGTAGAGCACCCTTGATATATTATCAATGCCCTCAGATACACAAATTGTAGATATGATGAACTTAGATGGTTGTCACAATCTGGTAATTTAAATGCTTGTGATATATATTATATAACTAGAGCTACAAGATTGGGGGGAGACAAGGAAAATATAATGGCAGTTGTGATAAATTAATCTTAGTTAACAGTTTGCTAACCGAAGGACCATCATTGAAGGAAAAGAAAACCTTGCATGAAATGAAGGGTTTTATAAAATCTAAACCAACATGAAACATGCCCTATAATCCTTGCAAATGTATATAATGTACCCTATAAATAAATTGACATGACAATATAATATTCTTTTAAAAAATTGGGTAGCAAAATGAAGGGTTTTGGTAAATCAAGACCATAACTGCACTCTGGTGCAAGATTGTAGGACCAAATTTTAAAATATCCATAAATTAAACGTAAGATGTTTTATGAAAAAAATTATGGAAAAGAAAAACATACCTAGGGGTCATGGAGCCTAGCCACAAAATGATTGATTGTCACACTACATTGGGCTTAACTAAATAACAAGGTAAAATGGTTAAGTATAGAAGAGATAAAGTTCATATGATAGAAAATTTAACCCTGTAAGACCAAATTACCATCATCTAAACACAACTATGTCCTATTACAAATACATATAGAAAATTTAACCCTGTAAGACCAACTACCATTATCTAAACACAACTATGTCCTATTACAAATACATGGGGTGACTTTTATAAAGCTTTGCGAAAATCAAGACACCAAGTTCATTACAATAGATAGAATGTTAATGTGTGGAAAAAAGGGCTTAATATTACAAATAAAAGAAGCTATTTCCAGATATCACCATTAAGCAATATATCAGTAATTAATTTAACTATCAATAAAGTATCACCATATCATTTGAAGTCATAAAATACAAGCTATCTTAGAAAACGTAGTTTGGAAAATAAGATAAGGCATTATAATGAAAAATAGTAAGAAAAAAGGGCTAATTTGCAATAATTTTCATAAACTTGCATTTGAAGCTACAAAGATAATTTGCCGCGTATTATTATTTACTTGCTAGAAGATACGCATTTTACAATCCATTAAGACTACAAAAAATGTAAACCCCATCATGTAAAGCCATTAAGTTCAAAATATATCATGAAATATATGATTACAAAAAATAAATCTTTTCATTCATGGAAAATACGAATCATGTCCAAATCACACAAATTACTTCTATTTCTAATGTAAAAACATGAAATGCCAACCTCTGCTTCTACTTTAGCTTTCTCTTGACTCAATCTCTCGTCAATTAAAGCCTTCTCCTTCCTCTTAGCTTCTTCAAGCGTTGCATCATCTCTAATTCTTCTTTCTTCTATTTGTGATCTTTGTTCGTGATTTCTTTGCAAGATGGATAAGTGACTATCAAGTATTTCAGCTCTGCAACGAGAACAAAATGTTAATACATGTTCTTCAAATGTATGAAAAACTAAGCACAGAAAGCTAAAACAGTCTTATGACATGGAGAAGGTGCCTCCACCCAAACAAAAGAAATAAAAAAAAGATGACAAGATAGATAAACCATAAAACAAATGCTTAAGCAATAGCAATCAACTACCTATTTCATTGGCCAACATATAGGATGGTGTTTACAAGATAACGTGCACGTCCAGAAGTAGGAGGCATATGCATGTCTTATAAGGGGCACTACTGCCTAAAGAACTACAACATGAACCATATATACATTTCCAACATTTCACAATCATGAGGACGCTGATTTTGTTTTATCTCAACTATCAAAGAAAAGTGGCTCAATTATCCTGTCATCACATTAAACATTTTTATCGACATTATGAAGGGGTAATTTTTAAAACTATTTAATTAAATTTTCTCCCATCAAATCTTTACAACATATGACTGAGATCTCCTATATATTGGAAATATTGGATTGACATTCTCAAAGATATGATTAAATATTTTTGTAAGCTATGAGATATTTTGTTGACATCAAAATATCTTGTAATTTTTTTAATAAACCTATCTTTAAACTCATGTTTTGTTATCATTATAAATAGAACCTTAGAAAGTAAGGTTAGGCGCCATACAAGAACAAGCATATAAAGAGAAGAGACAAGTGAGATCGATTGTCAATCAAGAGAGAAGGGAAGATTTTGTTAGGTGTTTGCAAGATAGAGATATTTTGCATCTTTAAGAAGAAATAGAAGACGCTAGTTTCAATTACATAAAAAAGAGAAGCTTTCAGTCATAGCAAGAAGAAGCTTTGGCAATTTAAAAAAAAGGAAGAGCATAATAGCAGTAGAAATAATGTCTTATTCTCTATGTTCAATCCATGTCATTGTAATAGATGGTTCTGTTCCCTTTTAATAATTTACATAGAAAAATTGGTATATATATATATAGTTAAATTTAACTTATTACAAGGAGATACCTTGATTTACTCATCTTTAGAGGAATTTGAACCCTGTACAGGCATGGATGCAAGTGGAGCTCATTAACCTAAGCTTTTGTGTTATGTATATATGACCTCTTATGTGTTCATTATCTCTCTCTCTCTTTTTTTTAGAGTTTTATCAATATTCTAACAACTAATGTCAGAGCTTTAGTATAGAAAATCTAGGTGTCATTTCCTATCCATTGGGATGAATGTCGCCTTCAATGCTCTTCAATATGTAAGTAAAGACCTCCATAGTCAACCAATACATATAATGGACAAGTTATTCAACCTCAAGATTCCATACAAAGCTTAATGTCATCAATCACGCCAATGAGTTTAGTGCAATCACGAGCCAGTTGAACTCCATAAACATCCTCAAAAATAAGAGTCCATAATCAAAGCACTAATAAAAAAATCTCAAAATTGTCCGAGTGAAATCAGTTACTATGATAATCATAGCCACATAATGAAAAAATGCAGGAAGAAGCATGAAAAAGGTTCAAAGTCAAAGGAAGCCACAATATATATATCACCAAGGAAATCATTTAAGATGCACTAACTCAATGTAGATCCAATAGAAACATAAATATTAGAATCATAAGCCATTACGTTAATAATACCAAAAATTTTCAAAATGTAAGTTTAATATTATTGGCATAATTATTTCCTAAGTTACTCTATTTTATCATTCCTCCCTAAAACGTCAACTCTATATCAAATCTTAATTTTCATTTTTATTCATTCGATATATATAGCAGTATCGGCATATTAGTTTTTATCGGCGTATTAGTAAAACTAAAGTTAAAGAGGCTTTAAAGAAAATGAAATGTGAAAAAGTTGTTGGAGCCGATGATATTCCAATAGAGTTGTAGAAATGCTAAGGAGATGAAGGAATTTCTTGGCTTACTAAAGTTTTTAATATTATTTTGATGATTAAAAAGATGCCAGATGAGTGGAGAATAAGAGTGTTAATTCTTATTTTTAAGAATAAAGGTGCTGCACAAGATTATGCAAATTATAGAGGAATTAAGTTAATGTGTCATACTTTAAAGCTATGTGAGAGAGTTATGGAGCATAGGTTGTGGCGTGACACAAATGTTTTTCAAAATCAATTTGAATTCATGCCAAGTAGGTCTACTATGGCAGCTATACATTTATTGAGGGGTTTGATGGAGAAGCATAGAGAGAATAAGGAGGATATACGTATGATTTTTATTGATTTAGAAAAAGCGTAAGATAAAGTTCCAAGAGAAGTGCTATGGAGAGTTCAACATAGGAAAGGGTTTAATAATTCTTATATTCAAGTCATTAAGGATATGTATGCAAGAGTTGTTACTTGTATTCAAACACAAGCTGGTTTGACCAAGTATTTTCCTATTTTGGTTGGATTACATCAAGGATCGGCCTTAAGCCCATATCTTTTTTCTTTAGTGATAGATGTTCTCATTAAACATTTGCAAGAGGTTCTACTTTGGTGAATGCTTTTTGTTGATGATAATCTTCTTATTGATAAGACTATATTGGGAGTTGAAGGTAAACTTGAATTATGATATTCTTCTTGTTGATAATTATGAGTCTAATATTCTTTATAAATTGAGTACCTAAGTAGCAGCCATGCCCAAGAAATTGGATAATTTTAGAGTTAGTACGGCCTTAGGATCATCTATTCCTTTGGATGAAAATCTAATTAATTTTGGTAGTGATCTTAGTAATTAAGGGGTGGAGAATGTGAATTGGATTGAAAGACACAATAACCCCTATTCTAATACATACAAACCAAGTTGGAGGAACCATCCAAATTTCAGTAGGAGTAATAATAATGATGAAAATCAGTGGAATGCAAATCAGTCCAGCCCTATAGGACATTGGAACCCTCCTTAGAATCCTATAGTTAACCCTATACCTTTTATCCCCCAGGCTTTAATCAGAATAATCAATTCAAGGAAAAGAAGTCACCTTTAGAAGATTTAGGCTTCGTTTGGGACCACTTTTTTATTGCTTTCTAAAACAGAGTTTTAGTACAATTTTTTTATTTTTGTACTAAAACTCCGTTTTAGAAAGCAATAAAAAAGCTGTCCCAAACGAAGCCTTAATGCTTCAAATGGGGAATCAATTATAAAGTCAAGTTGCTGCCATTAGGAATTTGGTGAATCAATTAGGGCAGCTAGCAAATTCATTCAATAGTAGACCCCATGGCATCTTACCTAGTAATACCAAAATTAATCCCAAGGATAAAGGTAAGGAGCAAAAGAGTGATCATTAGAGAAATAGTGTTAATGAAACCTAGCCAAATTGAAAAATCTAAAGTCTAGCTGAAGTTTAAAAAACTTAGCGCTGCTTAAGAGGCCCAATTTTATTATGTGTTTGTTGTATTCGGTTAGCTTCTAGTACTCTTGTTATCTTGCAATGTCTATTATTTATTGTTACATTGTTATGCCATGTTTCTATTTGGTGTACCATTCCCTACATGATTAAATTTTTATTGCTCCTCTATTAATTTGAATGCATGTTGATATTCAACCAACTTGTATAAAATTTGCAACTAACAATTGCGATTAAAATGAGGAATAATTCAAAATTGGTGCTTAATTAGATAAATAAAATGGTAATGATTATAAATTAGAACAATCGTTACAACAAATAATTAAATCATTTAAGTTAAAACTCTAATCCTAATTCAAATACTACAACAAAAAAAGCACTACTACCAGTTGAAAAAATTATTGACTAAATTTAGAAAAATGTAATACTCAATTTGATCTATTAAATTATGTATAAACTAATGTATCACATTGGAGAGCATAAATTTAGAAAAACCTTACTTTCTAAAAAGTACCTAATACCTAAATCAAATAAGGAAAATGTAAGTAATCTAATACATATTAATATATATAGAAGAATTGAAAAATTAAATAAAAAATGAAATTTCCCAAATGAAAAATCACTCAATTCAGCTAAGTGGTCAACTCTTGCACTAACACCTGTAGAAGATGAAGTATAGAGTGGATATTAATTTAAGTGATTGATTGGGATGTTTTTTTAATGATTATTTTAATTAAAATTGCTAACCTTTGACTCATTATGGAAGCTATACATTTATTGAGAGGTTTGATGGAGAAGTATAGAGAGAATAAGGAGATCAACATATGATTTTTATTGATTTAGAGAGAGCATATGATAAAGTTTCAAGATAAGTGCTATGTAGAGTTCTACATAAGAAAGGGGTTAGTAATGCTTATATTCAAGTCTTTAAGGATATGTTTGCAGGAGCTATTACTTGTGTTCAAACACAAGGTGGTTTGACCAAGTATTATCCTATTTCAGTTGGATTATATCAAGAAACAGCCTTAAGCCCATATCTTTTTGCTTTAGTCATGGATGTTCTCACTAGACATTTGCAAAGGTTGTACCCTGGTGTATGCTTTTTGCTGATCATATTATTCTTGTTGATAAGACTAGACAGGTAGTTAAAGATAAATTTGAATTATGGAGGTCAACCTTAGAGTCTAAAGGCTTTCATTTGAGTAGATATAAAACTGAATATATTGAGTATAATTTTAGTAATAATAGATTTAGTGGGAGGATTGTGACTTTGGCGAACAAGTCATTAATAAGAGCACACGTTTTAGATATCTTGGGTCTATTGTTCAAACTGATGGTGAAATAGGTGGGGATATTATTAGTAGAATTCAACTTGGACAGTTGAAGTGGAGGAATGCATCGGGCTTGTTATGTGATAGAAATGTATCTCTCAAACTTAAGGTAAAATACTATAAGATGGTAGTGAGATATGCAATGCTTTATGGTGCAGAATGTTGACCATTAAAAGAGAAGCATAATATTAAGTTAAGTGTTGCAGAGATGAGGATGCTCAGGTGGACAGAATACGAAATGAGCATATACATGAAAAGGTTGGAGTAGCTCCAATAGAAGATAAAATTAGAAAGATTTGCCTTAGTTGTTCGCATAAAATGGCGGCCTTTTATTATATTTCAATTATATTAAGAAAGGTAGAGGTAGACCTAAAAAGACTTGGTTAGAAAATATTAGAAATGACTTTTCTTTATTAGATTTAGATGAGAATTTGACCCATTAACAAGACACAATGGAGAAAAAGGATTCATGTAGCCGACCCCATATAGTGGGATAAAGGCTTGTTGTTGTCGTTGTTGTTATTTGTTTGATGATATATATAGCAGTATATTTAATTAATGCTAGATATAAACATCAAACTTTATCTCAACTTTTTCAAATCTGGAGTAATTAACAAGTATTAATTATTAATTATATTCCTAGTTATCACATTTGAATTAAATGTTAGATAGGCAGCAACTATTGCTTGTGTATTACAGGTTTTTTTTTTTTAATATAACAGAATTTGTTCCCACTTACCCTTGCATGCAGTGGCTGATTTCCTAAATGATTAAATCCTACAGCTAGGAGTAAATTGTTAAGTCAATAGCAGGAAAAGCATTAGGAAAATTATAATAATATAATATAAGTAAAGCAAAGCACTAGTAGGTATTAGCTTTTCCCTTCCATTCCCCGTCATTTGGCTTCTGGTGTTCAAAGGAGCAGCATGCCGTGAGATGCAGGGAGAGGGGCTGCTGCTGTTGCGACTGTGATTGTGGGAGGAATTTTCAGAAAGCATAAGTTAAGACAATGCAGGTAAGGGCTGCTGTTGTAGTTTACTGAAATTTTGAAAGGTGTTGCCATGTTTGCTGAAAATAACTACTGGAATTCAGTAAAGGAGTGTTGAAAGTAATGTATGCTAAAATTAGTTTGCAGAAATAAGTTGTTTTTGCCGAAATCAAAAGGAAAAAAGAGAACAAAAGCCAAAATTAAGTCATGATTGTTGTTAATATATGGTTGCTATATTGCTGGCTAAGGGTTTACTGCAATTTGTTAGGAGAAGGAAGGGAGAATGAGAAAAGAGAGGTAAGGGAAAGATTTTAGGTTCAATAAGGAAAGGTTCATTTGAGGCTGTTTACAAAAAAAAAAAGAAGGCAGAGTATTGTAGAAGAACCAATTGCTAACGAGGAGAGATACCTAAAGAGTGTCATACGAAATAGTAAATTTCATTTATTTGCAATCTCACAATTGTTATGTTCAAAATAACACTTTATTCCATCATACCTTGTATATATTTGTTGATTCATTAAGTAGTGACTTCAATAGCACCTATTATGATTGTTAAAAGGGAATGGTGTTGGAAAGATGAAATAAGTCATATTTGGGGATGATGATACAATTTGAACCACAAAAATCAGCGAACAATAGAAAATTTCAGCAAAAAAACAGAATTTTATACTAGGAAATCAAATAACAAGAAGCAAGATACAATTGATCCTCTTTCGAGAATAGGATCTTCTCTCTCAAGCCCTAGATGCCACTAGAAACTCTCACAAAAGAAAACTACAACACTCAAGACAGAAATCTACATAAGAATAAAATAAGCCCTACTATGGACTTAAATAGGCTTCCTCCCTCCCTCATAAATCAACCCCCTTACTAATATATATCCCTCATTAATTTGAAAATAATTCAATTAAGAAATTATCTCATTAGGAAAGGATTTCATAATTCTGCCCCCTTCCTAATATGTCTCCCTCAATTTGAAAATAATTAAATTAGGAAAAGATCTCATGAGGAAAAGGTTTTCCTAATTGATTTCCTCCAAATATAATATATTAATTCCCTGTTGGGCCCCACCCCCTTAACCTCTTTTCTTTCCTTGTTCAGCCATGACGTATCAATAATCCCCTCCAAAAGTTTCAACTTGTCCTCAAGGTGGAATGCAAAGAACTGCTATTGAATAATCTGGTAATCCTGCCACGTGGCCTAATGCTCTGGTAGATCTTTCCACCTGATCAGCACCTCTTTTCTTCTTATTACTCCCCGGCACACTTCTTTGACCTCTAATGGTTCCAACAACACCTCCATGTCGTCCGAAAGGGTCAAGGGAAGTAAAGAAGATGGAATATGCTCTCCTATCGCCCGCCGCAACTGGGTCAGTATTGGATTTCAAAGTCATAAACCAATAACTTGGAAAGCCACCTATGATGCTCCTTAGTGACCATTCTCTGCTCCAACAAATACTTCAATCTTCTCTGAACCATTCTAACGATGAAATATCTTCCAAGGAGATATGATCGCCATTTATGAATGGCCGACATAATCTCCATCAGCTCCCTCTTGTAGACTGATTTAAGCCTGGCTCGGGCCGTCAACACCTGACTGAAATAGGCCCCTAGCCTCTGGTTCTACATAAGCACTACTCCTAGCCCAAAACCCAAGGCATCTGTCTCCACAATAAAAGGCTAACAAAAATTCAGAAGGGCTAAGATTGGCACACTAGTCATAGCCTTCTTCAATTCCTCAAAAGCCTTGGTGGTCAATTCCCCCCACTTGAAATTTTCTTTCTTGAGTTGTTCTGTCAAATGCCCTATGCTACTGATCTATATTCCTTCACAAAATTTCAATAGTAGCCGATGAGTCACAAGAATCCTCTCGATTCCTTTGGATTTTTTGGTATGGGCCATCTGAGCATGACATCAAACTTATGATGGTCCGCTCCCTCCAAAGATATCACATGCCCCAAGTACTTCACTCTGGGCTGGGCAAATGAACATTTCTTCTTGTTGGCATATAAGGAGTGTTGTATTAAGGTTGACAGCATAACTCCTAGATGCTCCAAATGCTCCCCTTCAGACCTGTTGTAAACCAATATATCGTCAAAAAAAACCAGCACAAACCTTCGTGAGTAGGGCTGGAATAGCCTATTAATATGGGACTGGAAGGTGGTCGGTGCATTAGTGAGGCCAAACGGCATCACCAAAAACTCATAATGCCTTTTGTGCGTCTGCGCGGCCCCTATCAAATAAAAAAAAAATAATGTCCTTCGTGCATCTGAAAGTTTTCTTATGGATGTCTTCTGGTCGCATTCTAATCTGATATTATCCGGATTCCAAGTCAATCTTGGAAAATATCACATATCCATGCAACTCATCTAACAGCTCATCGATGACAAGTATGTGAAATTTGTCTAGTATTGTTTCCTTATTTAAAGCACGATAGTCTACACATAACATCCAACTCCCATTCTTCTTCTTAAGTAATAATATAGGACTTGAGAAGGGACTCACACTAGTCCTAATGATTTCAGCTCCAAGCATCTCCAGAATCAGTTTCTCAATCTCGTCTTTCTGGATCTAGGGGTATCAATAGGGTTAAACACTAATGGAGGAAACTCCCTTCTTCAGAACAATAGAGTGCTCGTGCTCCCGTGGGGGTGGCAATCCTTGGGGAAGCTAGAATACCTCCCTGAACTGCTGAAGCAAGGGCTGGACAAAGTCCAGAATATCCTCTTCACCATTTTTCTCTCATTCCTCCAGACTCCGGAGCTCCACCAAGAATCCTCCTCCTTCCCCTTGAAGGGAACGAACCATGGTTTTCAATGAAACAATTGCCTTTAATAAGTTGGGGTCTCCCTTAATTAACATCGTTCTTCCCTCCACCTGAATCTCTATAGCCAAAGCCTTCTTGTTCATCTTGGTCTACCCCAAAGTCAGTAGCCATTTCATGCCCAAGATCAAGTCAATACTTCCTAACTCCAATGGAAGAAAATCCTCCTTGATATGAATCTCTAGCCACTCTACCACCAAACCCTGATACATCCCTCTGCTCATCTCTACTTTTTTTGTACCCATCATCACTCCAAACTCTCCCTTGTCTATCAGTTTCAGCCCTAGTTTATCTACCACCAAGTTTGATATGAAGTTGTGGGTAGCCCCACTGTCCACCAGGATCGGCACTGCCTCTCCTCCTATATGCCCTCTTACCTTCATAGTATGATTCGGGGTGAATCTCACTACAAAGTTCAATGAAACTTTCGCCACCTCCAAATGCATGAGCTCCTCCTTTTCTTCCTCCTTCAATTCATCTTCTTCATCCACCTCTTCCCCATCACAAACAAGGAGAACCTCCAATGTGCGATTTTTACAATTATGTCCTGGTGTAAATTTTTCGTCGCATCTGAAACATAATCATTTTGCTCTCTTGTCTTGTAATTCAGTCTCAGTTAGCCTCTTGAAATCTCCTCTTAGTCGGGCTCCTGAACTGCCCTCCTTTGGCGTCTCTCTTTTAATTGGTACAAGCTGCATCCTAGATGCCAGGAAAGTGCTTGCCATGCTATAAAAGCCTCTTCCACTACCTCCTTTACAACTCTTCTATAGTGACTTCTTATTCTCAATCATCTGTGTCAACTCCATCGCCTCTCTCAGATCACGGGGTCTTGCCACCCGTACTATTGCCCTCAACTCTGGTTTGAGGCATTTCAAGAAATTGCTCTCCAATACTGCCTTTAATAACCTCCCTACAAGTCCTGACATAAGCTCGAATTTTTCACGATACTCCATCAAAGTGCCCTCCTATGTCAATGCAAAGAATTGCTCATAGTAATCCCCATCCTGCTGAACTTGAAAGCGCTCCAATAAGCATTCCCTGAACTCATCCCACAAACGGATTAGGTACCTCGCCTCTCGCCATTGGTACCATGCAAGTGTCTTCCCTTCCAGACATGGGCGGCGGCCATCAATCTCTCATCTTCTGTCAACCTGTTTACTATAAAATATCTCTCCACCCTGTATATCCACTCATATGGGTCCTCATCTTCTGTCAACTCAAATACAGGCATTTTCAACTTCCTAATCTTTTGATCCCCTCTGCACCAATATCTCCTTCCGCCCCCTATACCTCCCAAAGCACGAGCATGGTGGTCCCTCCATGGTTCCCCGTCTTCCCTTTGTCGTTCATATCCCCTTCTTCCTCTGAATCCAACCCTCCTATCCTCTTCTTCCCATTCTCAATCCTACATACTCCCTACCCATCCCCCTTCTAGTAATAGGCTTTAAGTGGGGTGTTTCCTCCTCCTCTACTAAAATTTCCACCTCCCGTCTTCTCTCAACATCTCATCTTCCTGATTTCTTCTTGCTCCCAGCAAAACCTCTTTAGTAAGATGCTCCAACACCCGCTTCATCATTTCTTCCATGTTCCAAAACCTTACTTCTATCACTGAAATACATTCATTTATTGATCTCACTTCCACTCATAGTTACCCTACTTCCCCCTCCAACCTTTCTTCCAATGCTTCAACTCTTTTTCCAACCATTGGTAAAGGATTTCCCAAATTAATTAGGAAAGGATCTCATTAGGAAAGGATCTCCTAATTCAACCCCCTTTCTAATATATCTCCCTCTTTAATTTGAAAATAATTCAATTAGGAAATAATCTCATTTAGAAAGGTTTCCCTAATTGATTTCTTCCTAATATAATGTATTAATTCACTGCTGAGCCCCACCCCTTTAACCTCCTTTCTTGCCTTATACAAACAACCCTGTCGTATCAGATAGGCCCTCTTAAGTAATGGCGAAAGAACTAACAAGGGAAGCCTATACTCTTGAAATTCAAAAAGTTAAGAATTCGGATCCAACCTTAAATGAGATAGCAGCTTCAATTATAAAAGTTGGGAATTCGGACCCAACCTTTAGAAAGTTGGAATGGTGCATAAGCCTATGATCATCATATAACTTGTACTATGGTATAAACAGTAAACAAGACAGAAATTGATGTTATGCATTTCTTATGACCAGTAAGAAATTTGCATGTGTTTTAAATCAATTCTCAATGTATTATTATTAGTTTTTATGCATTGCTTGCGTAATTCATTAGCTCTATCTCATTAGTAGTGGTTGTATTGCAAGCAAGGAGAATGAGCCAGTAGGGTAGTAGTCAGGACAGTTGACTACTCTTTTGTATACATACACTTTTTGGGTATATCAGAGTAAGAGTTATACAGACATTTAGGTACGTAAACGAATTTTAAAAGTTTGAGTAAAGCTCTATATTTCAATTGAGAAGTGCATTTTATTTAAGATATATTATATATGCTTCCTGATATGAAGTATAAAGCTTGATATATTATCATATGTTAGGATATTCTGAATAGACTACTCTTACTCCCCAATTCTAATAGAGATATTTTAGAATAGGTGTTAGTAATGAGTTCTATTAAGATTCTCCTTTTCTGTTTCACTCAAGATTGACTATAAGAGGGTCAAATGGGATGTGACAATGTTCATCATCAAACAAAAAATTAATGATGAAGTATAAACAATTATAAAAAAAGTATTCTTCGTTAATGGCAAGCCCTTGAATAATGTGGGCATTTAAGATATGGCAATCAAGGCAACAAATGAAAATACTTAGAAAATAACAAACTCTGGCACATCTCTAGATTACGGAGAAACTTATGAAACTTATCTATATTGGGCAACTAGCTGTGAAAGGGCGTTATGCCACTTTCAAAGCCAAAACTTGGAAAATAATGAAATGCACCTTAGTAATTACTTATGCAACAAGATGGACACTCTTTACACCGCCATCAACACAAGAATAGCTAGAGCTAACAATAATGTAGAAGCAGAGGCAAATTCAAATATATGCATCAAAGACTAGACATGTGAACGCAAAAAGTAAGAAGGTTTCACATACGAAAGATAAATTTCCAAGTTTGAAGTCAAATGAATCCCTATTAAGCAAAGAATATTTTTAGGCAAATAAAGGAAGGTCGATTTCTCCAATAGTAGAGAAAATTAAAGGTCAAAAGGTGAGAGTTGGTGCATAGAGATATATGGGGCCATCTCTCATCACTTCTCTAATATGATCATTGTACTACATCTTCACAGATGATAACATTTAAAAGATAAGAGTTTTTTATAAGAAAGTAAACATGGTGTTTTCACAAAAGTGAATTGATAAAGTCTAATTTATGATGAGACTGAAGATAAAATTAAGTACCTTTGATAAAAAAATGATGGGTATGACACCCCAAAATTCAAAAACAAATGCAATTGCATACAATGTATATGGAACAAACAATCACTTGAACTCAATAAAATGGAATGGCAAAAAAGATTGAGAAAAACTCTCAATGGATATAGAGAAGCATGACACTGCATCCATGTCATCCCAAGATCTTTTGGGCAAATGCAATTAACACAATAGCATATATGATAAAACAAGGACCAATAATTGCATTCAACTTTGGGCTTCCTGAAGAAGCAACGACAGATAAGGAGGTGTATTTATCACACTTGAAGATTTTTTGTCACCTATTATATATTTGTGTATATCATATAGACAAAGATAACCTTAATTGAGAATCAAAGAATTTCTATTATAGATTTTGGAGAGTGAATTACCATGAGTAGAAATAATATCTTCAATAAATGTGTCATACATAGGTCAAGCTCTATCATAAAAGACACCTCCAATTCAAAGCACTATGAACTAAAGGACCCATCTAGAATAAAAACATGAAACTTAAGAGTAACCTAAGCCCGGTACACATGTGGCCTGAATGGCTAAATCATAAGATCACAAAGAACTCACCAGTCAACTAAAAGTTATTCTCTTTTTCTTTATTGTATGTTACAAATGCAACAAAGCCCAAATAATAAAAAAGTAATTCAGGCAAAAGATTATGTTAAGTTGGCACTTAACATAAAAGAAGAGAGAAAATCTTTTTATAAGAGCAACATCTAAGCACTGACCAAACTGCCCAAAGATAAGAAGTTAAAAATTTGATATACATAATGAAGAAAGAGAATGTGAGAACCAAAAGCTACAAGAAAAAGTTTGATGCAAAGGATTTCCAACAAAAATAATATATAAATATTCTCTCTTATAGTTAAACTAATGAATACTCATCTATTATCAAGAATTGCAACAACACTATCTATACCTTAAACAAATGGAGATTAAAACAGCTTTCCTCCGTTGTGATCTAAAGGAAGACAGCTACATGGTACAAAACAAAAGGCATTGTTGAACCTGAAAAAAAAAGTCTTATACAAGTTAAATAAAAGCCCTTATGGCTTGAAATGAGTACCTCACCACTGGTACTAAAAGTTCAATAGGTTCATGCACAAAATCAAACTCTACAAATGCAACAAAAGATCATTGTTTTCTAACAAATGAATATGAGAACATTACATTTCTTTGTTATTGCATGTGAATGAAAAGATAATTATAGAGGATGGTATTGAAAATATTAATGATCTAAAAAGACAGCTATCAAAATAGTCTGATATGAAAGATCTTGGATAAGCCAAAAATGCTCTCAAGATGAGAATAGAATGCAATAAGGCTGCATATACATTAAATCATTGACAAACACAATGTCTCAATAAGGTGTTAGAAGGTTCAATAGCAAAAGCAAAGCTTGTAAGTACATGCTCATTAGCCACACCTAATTATCTAACTAACATAATCAAAAAGCTAATAACAAAAAGAAGCACATTGTCAAAGTCCCTCCTTTATGCCTTAGATGTTGGATCACTTACGTATGCAATGGTCTGCATAAGATCAAGTATTACACAAGCAATGGGAGCTGTCAACAGATTCATGTGCAATCCGTTAAACAAACATTAGAAGTTACGAGGTGGATATTGCACTATCTATAAGATGCAATCGTTCATTACCTAAAGTTTAAAAGAACTAACTTAAAATTTATACGGCCATATTGACTTGAATCTAGGAGAATACCTAAATACAATGAGAAGTACCACCCAATATATCTAGTATTTCGGTGACATCAATATAATTTGAGTGTCACAACTTCAAAAGATAATTGCAACATCAACCCCATAAAATGAATGTCATAAAAGCCAACAACGAGATGTTTTTCTTAAAAGGTTTCTAAAGAACTCAACAAATCACAAAAAAGCATCACTATTTTGCAACAGCTAAAGCATTTTTATTTGGCCAAGAATTCTAAATTCCACTCCTAAACAAACACGTATAAATCAAGTACCATTACATACATAATTTGCTTGGAGTTGGTGCTTTAAAGCTTATTAAGATTAAGGGGTAAAAAATCTCATTAATATGCTCACAAAAGTAGTACAAGTAGAAAATTTGAGGCTTTATGAAGCCTTAGTTAATCTTCATCAATTATGGTTTGGAGGCACCACACACAAAGGTGTTTGAACACATATCATTAAATATATTAAAAATTTATCTCTAAATGAGAGATTGTTAAAATTAAGGCTCTCTCTTAAAATTAAGGCTATCTCTTATCAAATATTTATAAGATATGATTGAGATATCATATTTATTGCAAATATTTAACTGAAATTTTCAAAGATGGAGTCAATTTTTTGAGCTATGAGATATTTTGTTTACTTTAAGATATATTATGAAATATGCCTACAATTATTGGTCATCAAACCCATATTTTTCGCCATTATAATAGATTGTGAGAAGAAGGGGTTTGGCATCACATAATTACAAGCAATTCAAAAGTGGAAAGCAAGATAGGGGAGAGGGGTTGTCAACTGACAAAGGAAGAAATTTTTATAGTTACAAAAGGGAGATTTGTCAACTACTTCAATAACAAACATGTGCTATTAATTTTTGTTCAATAAACAAAATCAAAGTTTTCCGTCATAATAGGAAGAAACCCTTGCAATTGAGAAGGAAAAGAGCAAAAACATCATCTTCTCTAAATTCAATATCAACAAAACTTAGCTAAAGCGAGGAATGCCATTGTAAATGCCTTTGCTATCATATATCCATGCAGCTTCCAAAGCCTTGCAGGCTATTGCATAGAGGAAAGGGAGATCAAAATGCTTTTGAGAACTTTCAAGAATTAAAAAATGATTGCTAGCCACACTTCCTCACAATGGTCGGACTAAACTAAAGAAGTAGGAATTAGAGTATACTGCATGTTTCGAACAAAATTTTCTTGATTTTCAGCAAGATTCAGTTAGCATCAGGCATCCTGTTAGAACAATGCTTTGTTAAAAAATAAATTGATAGAAAACATACATCCTTCTTTGATATTGTTTATCAAGCCTCCTATCCAATTCCCGCCTTGCTTCAGATTGTTTCTCAAGACGGTCAATGGCAAAAGATGACTTCTCACTTTCAATTTTCTGAGACAGCTCCAAAGAAGATAGCTTACTCCTAAGTTGCTCCTAAAGTTAAGAGCAATGGTGTTAGCCATTTACAAGCAACCATATCATGCATACTCAGTTGAAATAAAAAAAAATTGCATCGATAGAATAAAAACATTAACAAATGCAAAACAAGTTGGCTTAGAGATCAAAGGTGCTAACACACAGATAGGTAACTTAACTTATTAATGAACAATCTAATTATAGTGACTGTATGTTAGCACAGTAGTCCAAAGCAAAGGAAATAGTTTTCAATAACAGAAGCAGCACATCTTTGGTTCTACTTCAACGTTGAGCGTTATAATTATCTAGTAGTTCTAACTACTAAAGGAACGGAAGATCTATTATGGTTTCTCATTTTGGTTGCCTGAGCGTTATAATTATCTAGTAGTTCTAACTACTAAAGGAACGGAAGATCTATTATGGTTTCTCATTTTGGTTTCCAGATAGGTGAAAAGAAAGAGCATTCAGGGGTGCACAAAATTCATAGGGTAATATCATTTTTGTTCTGTAGTGATGCATGATGGAGACAGCACTACAACATCAAGCGGTAAAGTTTTGGGCAAAACAAAACTAGCATAAGCAAGTATCAATATATAACAGACTTAAAAGCAAGTCCCTTAGTTATTTAAGTTGTCATCCGCACACAAATGCACATGCATTAACATACAGTGCAAACACATAAGCATTTAAAAATGCATGATAATTCATGTGGTGCATATGCATAAGCAAATAGACAAATTAAAATATTATGGACACTATAAACATCCTTCATAATAGATATTACCAGTAAGTCGCAAAAAAAAAAATTCTTATTATTGGTGAGAACTCTGTAATTTTTTTAAACTTTTTATGTACCACAAAACATTTTTACAAAAAAGTTACTCATAAATTGTTTCCAATCAGCGCAAGTAATTAACTGCAACACTTTAGCCTTATGCTTGAACAATAGGAGCACAATGTTCCCAGAGATGTGCCAACTAAATGCTTCTAGAAAACTATCAAACTATTTGGTAAAAAATAATTAATGTAATTAAAGATGAAACAGAAAGTAATATGAGAAGCAGCATAGATAAATTTAGTATGACCAATGAAAACATAGCCAAAACTAAGAAAAACAAGTTCTGTTGAATTTACAATGGCAGAATCAATCAACTTTTCCAAGGTAACAAACACACCTTAACCATAAGTTGATGTTCACTTTCAAGCTCACATAGTACACCTTCTTCCACACTTTTCTTTTCCATGAGAAGAGATGGAGCTGATTTCTCATGCATTTCATCATCAGTTTCATCAGACTCGCTAAAACATGTAAGTTAAAGAAAAATTTTATAAGCATATATACACATAAAGACAAAATCATGTTTACATACACAAAAAATATGAATGTATAAATTGAGTAATATATTTCCAGATACGTGATAATCCAAACATCTTTCTTAATGTATTCAATGTTTAGAAAAGATTGAGGGCACACCTCAGGTAAACATCAGGACAATTAAATCGTGTGCCAGTAGTTAGCCTATAGGAAGTAGTTTCATCCTCACTTCCTGATTCCTGGGCATCATCATCAGTGATGCGCATAACAAAAGGCTTATTACTTCCCATCTCCTTCATTTCAGGAAAGCAACTGAAATAAAAGCTAACTCATGAGAGGTAAACAAAGTAAAAAAAAATAAAAAATCCAAAACAATCTATCTAAGTGATCACAAATTTAATGGCTTGGACATTCATACATCGAGTCATATTTCTTCAAAGGGGAGGGGACCGCATTTTGAGCTCCAAGTTGCTTCTTCAATGAATTCAACTGTGATAAAAGATCATCCAAAGTCCAAAGAGGCTCTGGATCAGCTGAAGTTACCATAGCCGCATTATTTGGGCAACGAAGTTCTAATTTAACATACCCCCTGAAAAAAAGAAAATGAACAGGTAACTATGAGATAGAAAAAATTGGGTGATTAACAAAATTTCCATCAGGGACAGGAAAACGTGGCTTACATGGCTGAATTATATCTCAAAAAACTATGGTTCTGTCTCTGAATGAATCTAAGTTCTTACTCTTTCTGGCCTCCAAAATCGTCCCAGAACATAAAAGCGGTCTGAAAACAACAATAACAACAAAAATATAAAATTGGGACCACACGTCAAGTTTTTTATAAGCATATAAGGCATTCATCACACAAAATGATACTCGTGTAATAGAATGTTCATGGGCTATTTGGTATCGGATTTACAGCCGGATTTAAGTTTAAGTCGGATTCAAGCTAAATCCAGCCAAACGGTTTTTGTGCGCGCGTTAAATCCCGGCGATGGGTAAATCTCGGATTTGAAGATTTAAGGCTTAAATCCCGTATTAACTAAATCCCTCGGTTTGGCGGATTTATGGGATTTGGCCGAAGAAGCGCGCGAAAGGGGAAGTTACCTTCACAGCCAGCGAGCTCCAGTTGTTGCTTCCGATCAAAATGTCGTAACTTCCGATCCGACCGGAAGGAAAAGTCGTCGAAGGAGCGAAGTCGAACAGCCCGAAGGAGCCGAAGAAGCGACTCGTGCAATCTCTACACCTCCTGCGAAGCAACGAAGCCGAACAGCGATGACGAAAAGAAGCAAACCCTAGACGACTCAGTTATTGTTGATTAACTTAATCAATATAATTTAAAATATTAATAATTAAGTAAATTGATTAAATAATTAATATTATAATTAGTGCATAAATTAATTATATTAATTAACTTAATTGAATAACTAGTAATTAAATATTAATGTAATTAGCTTAATTAATATAACTTGAAATATATATAATTAATTATATAATTAATTATATAAATAAAAATTAATGAGTAACTTGTACTTCATATTTTTTTAATTCATAACATATTAATTTTTATTTATAATTATAAATTTATTTTTTAATTTATATTTATCTTCTTCACATTTAAATACTTATCTAGTCATAAACCTTGAAATATATTACCAAAAAGTTTTTTAAGATTTAACATAATTTAATATTTATCATATCAAACAATTTTTCAGGATTTAACATCCCATAATTTATTAAATATGGATTACTAGTTGCCAAACAGCCCCTCAAAGAATCATCTAAAATTTCAACATCCTAACACATCTCAGAGTCCTCGGCATTATTGGAGATCGCTCTCCTACTTTCTCCCCATCAATTTTCACTCATCCAGATCCCAGCCACTAAATTCCTTCCCTCACTTTCTCTCGTATCTAACCACAAACCACTCTTCACTCTCACTTTCGCTCGTTCCTAACAGCTTAAACACACAAGAAAATAAAGCATTTTATCAATTAAATAAAGCAAATTGCGAAAAATTCACAGCTACTATTTTAGGGCGGTTTGGTGGCAAAATTTAACCGAGATTTAGTCAAGATCTAGGTTAAATCACGCAAACAGTTTTTAGAGCAGTTAAAACTTACATTGTGCTAAACTACGCTTCTTCCATCGTTTTAAGATTTAATGCAATATGTGAAATCCTTAGGGGTTGTTTGGCAACGGAATTTATACATGATTTTAGCAGGATTTAGCCAAAACGGATTTGAGAGCTCCGTAAAACTAACTTATTCACGTGAAGCCTTCAATCTTCACTTCATTGTGAAGTACGCGAGGTCGAAGCAGCAGCTAAAGAAATGGCGACTAGGAAAAGCAATAGTAACGAAAAAAGGGAGAAGATGAAAAGCAAACCCTAAACGTATTCGATCTAAATTAGAAATTAATACAAGTTAGCATAATTTAAATAACTTAAATTATTAATAATTAATTAAATTAATTAAATAATTAGTAATCAAACTTAATTTAATTATATATTTAGAAGTAAAATTAGTAATAAAAAATAAATAAAAAGTTTAATTATTATAATTTGAAAGAGAAATAACTATTATCTAATTAACATTATTGATATATCATTAAAAAATTATCTCGATGTAAAATTAAGTTGGAAATTTTTGAAATATAATTTGGGACCATCCGAACTCCGATTTTAGCAACTTATAGTCAAACTAAACATCTCGAAAAGACAAACCCAATGACACTAAGTCGTCTCAATCTGAGCCCAAATGGGTCCAAATTGAAGACTCAAAGCATCTTTGGAAAGTTCCAAGCATAAATTGAATGAACAAACAATTTTTGAATGTGATATGCTTATAATCGAATCGAGCGCCTTAACGAGATAAATCCAACGAGTCCAAGATCATTGAATTCTGACATCATTAAGGAATTTAACTTCCCAGTAAACAGTCTACGATCAAGGGGATCAACATCGGTCATCCATTCAAACAACTATCAAATTACCCTTGATCTCCCTCCAATTTACTAGCCAAGCCACTCTCATAAAATTATAAATAGATTCCTCATTCTTCATTGAAGGGGAGAGGTAGGGGAAGCCGTGAAGAGAAGGAAGAAAGAGAGAGAGAGAGAGAGAGAGAGAGAGAGAGAGAGAGAGAGAGAGTTCTCTTGCCACCGGACTCCTCAATAACCTACCGTCGTCGAACTATCGTCAGATTTCTGCCTGGCCACCTACTGATGCAGGACTTCCACCCGACTATCGACTAACATCGGACTTTTACCCAGCAATTGACTGACATTGGACTTCTACTCAACCATTAAGTGACACTGAACTTCTATTTGGCCACCAACTGTTGACGGACTATTGTCGAACTTACTCTTAGTCACCAATTATCACCTTACTTCCTGCCAAAACCCATCGCCAGACTATGGTCTTTCTGACCTCTATCACACGCCAACTATGATCCTTCCGATCTATCACTTGACTATAGTCTCTTCGACCCCTATCGCAGCTAACTACGATCTTTCGAACTTACGTCGCTAGAAAATGGTAGTTTTGAGCTTCGTCGCTCGCTGACTACGATCCTTCTGACCTCTATCGTCAAACAATGGTCTTTCCGACCTCCGTCACTCACCTACTATGGTCCTTCTGACCTTTGTTGCAGACAATAGTCCTTTCGACCTCAGTCGCCTACCGACTACGTTCATTCCGACCATCGTCGCCAGACTACGTCCTTCAAACCTTTGTCACCCACAAGCTATGGTCATGATAACTAAGGGAATATGTCAATATTGATTATTCCAATTCCTAAAATATAATGCACCCTAAATGATGTATATTTGCTACATTAAGCCATGGTTTTCCTCCTAAGGGCCTCAATTGTAAACACTAGTGCATTCATTCAAATTGGGCCAGACCTCGTAGTTTTTCCTCCTTTTTAGGAGTTTACACATAAAAACTATGGTGTCTCTTATGCACACCATAGTTTATCTGATTAGATGTTGGATCTTCGTAAAAAGCTAAGACATGAAACATTATATTTCTCTATCGATGTAAATATTCTAGGACACAATAGTTTAGCATCGTGTGTGAGAATATGGTTCATAACTAGGGGTAAATTTTTGCTCCAACATCAAAAGCAAACCCTAAAAGGTTATTTATGCTAATATCTTGACATCAGCCAATTACTATATCAATTTCATAAGAATTAGATGCAGACTGGGGACAACTTTGACTTCAACCGTAGTCAAGAAGATTCCTCCAACACATCCAACATCTAAGATGATATATTTAAAAAACTATTTTTTTATAAAGCTTCGAGCAAATGCAAGGATGCTTCAAATAAATTATAAGCTTTACACTATTCATAGTTGGACTTCTACTCCTTAGGCAAGGTTTTAATCTCAACCTCAAAAAGGCAGTAATGATCTGAAGATAGACATTCCTTAACCTTTGATTTTAGTACACACAGCATTCGTCGCCTCCCAATAAAGTCATAATTAATCCCAGGGGGATTCGATTCAACCTCTTCAACAGAGATTAACATCATCAAGCAATATTATGATAATTAATCTTAGATAAGTCAAACATCATAAGAGGATATCAACTAAATCTTAAATTCTTGATTAAAAAATACATAATCTTTATTATGTCTCAATCAATGGATAATTAACCCTAGGGGGATTCGATCCGACCTCTTTCATACATGTTAATGTCATCGAGCAATACTCTAATAAATAACTTCAGATAGGTCAAATTATAAGCTTGAGAGGATTCAAAGAATTTCTTAGGAAGTATTTCCACCATACATTACCTGATTAGCTTATTATTCAAACATTTTATAACAGTCTTATATGTTCTTTTAGATCAATTATAGATGCGATAATCATAGGATTTTTTATGACCAAATCCTTTAACGAAGCTTATGCTTTGATTGAAGAAATGACAACAAATAATTTCCAATGGCCATATGGAAGAATAAACCTTAAGATGGCACCTAGTGTATATGAATCAAATGCCTTTATCAATTTTAACTGCACATATAGTTGCTATATCTAATAGTCTTGACAAAATTTGAGTTAATTCTTCCCAAAGTATGCCTTTATTATTATAAGAGAGTATGTTTGGATCCTTTAGTGACTGAAATGCATCAGGGATTGAATCATTAAATGCCATCAATAAGCATCATAATAACCCTTTCTTTAATATATATATAACCAGGTTGTCAAAATCATCCTAAATTTAATTGGAGTAATAATCAAAATGGGAGTACTTAATAATTAGAATTCGAGCCAACCCAATCAAGAAGGAAAATGGAACCCACCTCCTCAAAATTATGGAAACCTAAGGCATAACTATTCACCTAGATTTAACTCAAATAATCCAAATAAAGATAAAATACCAACATTAAAAGATCATATTTTCTAAATGACTACTTAATTACAAAGTCAAGCTGCTGCACTAAGAAATATTAAAAAATTAATTATAGTAGTTAGCTAGCTATTTGAACAATAGACCCCATAAAACCTTGGCTAGTAATAAAAAAATAAATCCTAGAATAAATTTAAGGAATATTACAAAGCTTTTCAATTGAGGAGTTGAAGAGGGTTAGAGGAAGTGGTTAGGAAGGAGGAGAAGCTTGTGGAAGAAATTATTATGGAAGCACATATAGAGCTTACTAAGACTTAGGAATATTCTAAACCCACTAAAAGGCTTAATAGTCTGAGTCAACTCCTAGTGCTATTTCATATTTGTAATTTCTTTGAGCTTATGGAGAGAGCTCATCTGATAGAGAATGACCTGATGGCTATTTATTAGTGGTAGACTACTAGTATTAAAAGGTTTAGTGGTGAGACTTCTAACAATGGCTTTTATGGGAAGAAGAATAGGTTTACTCTTGGAGATTCTAAAAGAGGTGGATGGTCAGCATTTATAGTAGTCTATGGCAAAGACAAATAACTAATATTGGTTTTATTAGTGGGGAACTTATGTTCTAGAGTTATGAAATACGTCATTCTAGTCAGTGTTATAGGATAAATGGTCAGTGCACCATATGCAGCCAAATAGGGCATCAGGTAGTAGAGTGTCTACAAGAAGAATTTGATTAAATTTTTTAAATCAAGATCATAGAGCTGGTGGTTTAGGTTTAATTGCAAGGAGTCCATTTAGCATTTGTCAAAAAGAGCCTAGCAATTCTGTTGCTTCAGCTTTAGTTAGTTACATGTATATAGTTTAACTCAGTAGGATGCTCTAGATGTTGTGAAAGGTATAGTTTAAACTTTTGAGCATCCATATCATATTTTATTTGATTTTAGAGTTAGTCATTTCTTTATTTTTGGGCATTCCTTTGATTTACTGCACTTGTCTTAAGTTGTATTACCCATTTATCTTTCTATTACTTTATTGACTAGAGATGAGATGATAGTTAAAAAAAAATTATTTCTATGATCTTGAGGTTTCTAATAAGTAGTGGAAATTTAGTTTGATTTTATTATCCATTTTCTTATATGATGTTATTTTGGGCATGAATTAGTTTAGTCAGCATTAGGATCATTGATTACCTGAAGAAGTGAGTTATATTTTTTTATGGGAAGTGAGAGTTATGTATTCGAGGGAGTCAGAGGTGTTTTATCCTGTTTGATCTCTGCTATGGAAGAAGATAGATTATCGAAGAAGGTTTGTATAGTATTTCTAACATTAGTCTGGGATAACAGTATTGATTTTGATCTTCTTTCTGATATCTCAGTATTATGAGATTTTTTAAATATATTTCCTAAGGAGTTAGTCAGTTTATCTTCAAATAGAGACTTATAGTTATGTATTTATATATTCGGGCACGACCTTGATATATAAAGCTCCATATAGGATGGAACTTAAGGAGCTTCAAGAGATAAAAGTTCAGCTTCAGGAGTTGGTTAATGAGGGATTTATTCATCCTAGGGTTTAAAAAGTTTTTTGTTACAATAAGGTAGAGTTATAGCTTATGCTTCTAGATAGTTAAAGCCATATGAAAGGAACTATTCAACAAATGATCTAGAGTTAGATGTTGTTGTATTTGCTTTGAAGATTTAACAACATTATTTGTATGGTATGAGGTGTGAGATTTTTATTAATCATCAGAGTCTAAAATACATATTCACTCAGAAAGATTTGAATTTGACATAAAGGAGGTGACTTGAGTTGATCAAGGACTATGATATGACTATTTAGTATCATCCTGGCAAGGCTAATATGGTGGTAGATGCTCTGAGTAGGAATTCTTCTAGATTATCATATATGCAGCTCACTTCGAATCAGTATCTAATACAAGATATATATAGATTATTGTTGTAGGTGATTTCTTTTACTAATTAAGATTATGGTATAAAGACTCAGATGTCATTCATCCTTCTTAAAAAAAAAAGATTCATGAAGCTCAGACGTTAAACTCAAGGAGAGATTATAGTTATAGGTGATTTCTTCTACTGATTAAGATTCTGCTATAATTAATTAGATGATCATTCAATCTTCTTTAAAAGAAAGGATTTAGAAAGCTCAGAAATTAAATGCAAAATATCAAAAGTTTATTGGTCAAATCAAATCTAATAAGAAATCTAAACTACAAGTTTTTATTATGGTGTTATTTTATGCAAGGATAGACTTTGGGTTTCTATTTTTTGGAGATTTTAGATTAGAGATTCTACATGAGGCTCATTATTTAGGCTATATTATTCATCCAGGAAGTAGCAAGATGTATAAAGATTTAATAGTTTATTTTGGTGGCCTAAATTTAAGAAGGACATAATAGAGTTTGTATCGAAGTGTGAGGCCTATCAGCTAGTGAAGGAAGAGCATCAGTGACCTAGAGATCTTTTGTATTTATTACTTATTCCAGAGTAGAAATAGGAAGAGGTAATGATGAATTTTGCTATGGGTTTTGCTAGATCAAGGTAAGGGCTTGATGCTATTTGGGTTACTGTCAATCGATTGACAAAATCTACCTATTTAATTCATATTTGACATACATATATGTTGGACAGTTTAACATAGATCTATGCTAAAGATATTATCATGTTGCATAGTGTGGTGAAGGTGATTGTATTTGATCGGGATGACAAATTTACCTCCAGATTATGGAGAGTATTAAGTATGGACTGGTATAAAGTTGCACTTCAGTATGAATTTTTTTTATTAATAGGCAGATAGTCTGGAAGGACTATTTAAGTACTAGAAGAACTTCTGAGATTGTGTTTTGGATTTTGAGGGAAGTTGGGAGGATCATATCCCATTGATAGAGTTTATGTATAACAATTATTATTAGTCCAGTATTGGTATGTCTCTTTATAATGCTCTATACAAAAGGAAATATATGACTCATTTGACTTTAACAAAGGTGGGAGATAAATAGGGATAGGTTTAACTTTTATGGATGATACAACAATAAAGATCATTTTGATCAGAGAAAGGTTTAAATCTACACATGATAGGTAGAAAAAGCACTACTATCAAAAACACATATTTGTTGTGTTTCAAATTAGAGTCTGTTTTATGTCAAAGTCAGCTCTATGAAAGGTGTTAATTAATTTAGGAGAATCAACAAGCTCAATCAAAGGTACATTGGACCTTTTGAGATTATTGAGTGAATTGGTAGTTCTGCTTATAGGTTATTATTACTTGATCATATGTTTGATATACACAATATATTTCATGTATATTCTTTGAGAGAGCAGGTATCTAATTGTAAGAAGAAATTATCAGTTGAGGATGTTGAGGTTCATCTGAATCTACAGTATATGGAAGAACCCAAAATAATGTTGGCATATAATGTTAGAAAATTGAGAAGCAAATAAATTCCGATGGTCAAACTGTAATGGAAGTATAAAATAACCAAGACTTTACTTGGGAGAAGGAATCTGATATGAGACACTTGTAACCTTGTCTATTCTGACTTATTTTGATTTGAGAATGTTGAGAATGATATTTTTCTTAAGGTTGGTAGATTGTGAAATTTTTAGTCAAAAATTATTTTATGAGACATCATAAATCAAAATCAGAAACCATCTTCGCCATAACATTTATAGTGAAGTGCTTTAATTACCCTAATTATTTTATAATATTTTTTGGAACTTGTTAAATTTTCTAAGAAATTAGTACCTATCAGTACAAGTGTGATTTTTGGGACTGTTAGGTGTCCGTTTTGTAAATTGATTTCACCCGAGTATTTTAAACATGATTAGCTAATTCATGAATTTTTTTTTTGTAATTTTTTTAATTCTCAAATTTAAAGTTATAAGGGAATTTTGTTAAAAAATAATATTTAATATTAAATAATTAGAATATTAATTTTTTAATACAATATATATATTCCACTTATATAGTTTATTATATCCTATTTCATTTTTTGCCAAATCATTAACATACAAAGCTTAGGACAATTAGGGAAGAAAGAGAGGAGAGAGAAAGGAGAAAATTTAATTTTGGATAACTTCAAGCCATGTTTGGTGATCGTACAGAATTCCTCGTTGCATTCCATCGTTGTGAACTTTAATTTACTTGTTTCGTTTATTAAAATTGTTGCTCGTTTAAAACGTTGCCATATAATCTCTGCCATGTTCTTTTGAAGGCGTTTATGTTGCAATTAAATGTTCTTTTGTTGCGTAAGCAATCTTTTAGGTTCTGAAGTATTTATTTGATATTCGAGAGATTTGGATTTTCATTGGTATTTCGCTAGAAATATGTTATTTCTTCATATTTATTGGTATTCTATACCAACTCTTCTTAATATGGCACTCTGTAACATGCTTTAACAATATAAGAGTTTATAGGAGTTGGTATTATAAGTGGAATAAAAATGTTGACAAAGGAAAGGTTTATTATCTGTGCTCTTTTTTTAAATAAAATATATTGTTGTCCTCTTCTTTGTCATTGGTTTGCTTTTAATTACATTTGACTTCATTATTTGTTTACATTATATGTGATTAGATCAATTTGACAATTATTTTATGTGAATTTATATATTTAGATGTTTCATACGCATTTATTTCTTATGTAAATTTTTTCGTTCGGCCCGGCTCTTGAGCTCATTCATGCCATTTGATGTGTGTTGAAAAGAGAATAAAACTATTTTTAAGATAAAAATTGCGATTTTTTTATTTTGATTTATGATTAAATAAATATAATAAATAAAATTTAAATATTATATATATATATATATATATATGTTTTGTAGTGTAGATATATATTTTAATGAAAAAAAAAAACACTTGGTGGATGAGATCATTTCCCACATTTGGATATTTTTTGTAGCAATATAGTATGTAATTTATTTTAATGAATATTTATAAAAATTTTGAAATAATTCTAAAATTAGATATGGGGATTTGCTTGTCACAACTCAATACACTAGGAACTATCCTTTTTGGGTTGGGTTGTTACAAGCTTTTATGATATCAGAGTAATAGTTATGGGATTAGATCATAAAATAGAGTTGCAAGACTTGATTTGTAAGTCTAGTGGGGCAGTTTGAAGTATGTATGGGTGTTTATTATTATTTTTTTTTCATGTACATATGTGTTATATTGCATATTTTATGTGATAATATAGCCACTTAAACCTAGATATGACAGATAGATATAGAACTAGTCATGAAGCTACTATTTTTAGTACTGCTCTAATAGTTGGTTGAGATATAATTTCATAGTTTACTACTTTGATAGCTCAGATGATGGGTGAGGCATATAGTAGGGTTCGTGTTATTAGATCTAAAGAGGTAGACAAACATTTATAGATGTTTATAAGGTTGAAACCTCTTAGATTTGAGGGGATTATTGAGCCTAAAGAAGTAGAGGACTTGGTGAGGAGGCTGGAAAAGATAGTTAATGGCATGTATTGTCCTCTAGAGAGGATGATATCATTACCAGTCTTTCTATTAGATGGTGAGATAGAGCACTAGTTGATGGGCCAACAGAAGTAGGAATTTTATGGGAAAATAAACTCTCTGATTAACTAAGGGAGTTCTCTGATGTGCTTAGAGCATGGCTTGTACTTCCTTTGCATAATAGAAAATATAGGAAACATTTTTTAGGTTAGTTTATGGGAGTAAGATAGTTGTGCACTATGAGGTAGAGTTCACTGCTTTGGCAAGATATGTTCCATAGTTAGTTAGCACGCCCATGAGGAAGTGTTATTAGTTCATGAGAGGACTTCGAGATAGTCTGAGTTAGCCTCTAGTACAATTTTACTTTTTTTTATTTCTTTGAGCTTATAGAGAGAGTTCGTCTAATAGAAAATGACCTGATGGCTACTTAGTAGCGGTGGACTGCTAGTAGGAAGAGATTTAGTGGTGAGATTTATGGTAGTGATTTTTTCTTGGAAGAAGATAAGTTTTATACTTGGAGGTTCTAGGAAAGGTGGACAGTCACCATCTACAACAGTCTCTGGCAGGACAATATAGCCTATTCTAGTTTTATTTATGGGGAAACTTTATGTAAGAGTTATGGAAGATGACATTATGGTCAGTGATACAGGATGACTGGAAAGTGCTAAGATGTAATCAAATAGGGCATCAAGTAGCAAAGTGTCCACATATGAGATTTGATCAACGTTTTGAGTCCAAATCTGAGAGCTTTATCAAACTGACAAGGACTCTGAGGGTAGTTCCTATCCTTACTTTTTCTAAGGGATTATTTGGTAGAGTTAGTGGTTCTAGTTTAATGGCAAGGAGGCCATTTGGCAGTGGTGAGATAAAGCTTGGTAGTTTGGTTGCTTTAGCTTTAGGTAAGCCACGTGTATATAATTTATCTCAGTTGGAGGCTCATGATTCTCTAGATATTATAATAGGTTTAATTTATAATTTTGAGCATCCATGTTTATTCAATTATGGAACTAGTCATTCCTTTAATTTTGAGCGATTCTTTGATTTGCTGCACTTACCTTTAATTATATTGCCTATTTCTCTTTATATTACTTTACCAACTAGAGATGGTATGATAGCCAATAAATTTTATTTATGTGATCTTTAGATTTCTAATAAGAAGTGGAAATCTAAGTTGATTTTGTTAGTTATTTTCTTATATGAAGTTATTTTTTGTATGAATTGGTTGAGTTAGTATGAGGCTCAAATTTATTATCTAAATAGGAGAGTTATGTTATTTATGGGCAATGAGAGTTTTGTATTCTAGGGAGTTAGAGGTGTTTTATCCTATTTGTTCTCTACTATGGAAGAAGATAGATTGTAAAAGAAGGGTGTTATGGTATTTCTGGTATAAGTCTAATATAACAGTATAGATTTTGATATTCTTTCTGATATCTTATAAGTATGAGATTTTTTAGATGTATTTCATGAGGAGTTAGTTAGTTTACCTCCAAATAGAGACTTAGAGTTTTGTATTAATATATTTTTAGGTATAACCTCGATATCTAAAGCTTCGTATAGGATGACACCTATGGAGATTTGGGAGTCAAGCAACTTCAGGAGTTAGTTGACAAGGGATTTATTCATCTTAGTGTTCTTCCTAGAAATCACCTGAAAGTTCGTTCGGGATGTTAAGCCCTTATGAACTAGCCCAAGGCTAACCAAGAGAGGGGGTGAATTGGTATTCTAAAAAATCTTTCAATCAAAAGCCAAACTTGATAAGACACCCTAAGAGATCCTTAAGGGTAGGACACCCAACCTTTCCCACCTCCACATCTTCGGCTATAAGGTTTTTATTCTTAATAATGGGAAGTCTCACTTCAGAAAATTTGACCCAAAATCTAATGAAGGAGTGTTCTTAGGATATTCAAGTGTGGATAAATCATTTAGGGTTTTTATAAGAGAACTTTAGTGATGAAAGAGACTACTCATATTTGATGAATTTGATCCTAAGAAGTCTAGAGTTGAGGATTAAGATGGAGTTGGAGAAATTACCACAGGAGTTAAAATTTTGAAGAAGAGTGTAGAACCCTAAAATAATGAAGGAGTAGGTAAGATTACCCAAGGAGTAGAAATGCAAATTTGGAGGAAAGGGTTGAAACTACACTCACCTTGCCTAGCGATTGGAGATAATCTTTGAGTCATCCTAAAGAACTGATCATAGAAGATCCTTCTGAAGGTGTTAGGACTATGCATGGACTTAGGAAGGAAGTGAACCACCCTGTCTTTGTCTCAATGAGTGAACCTACCAACATTAATCATGCCCTTTCTGATGAGTTTTGAATCTTAGTCATGCAAGAGGAATTAAACTAATTTTCAGAAATGATGTTTGGGAGCTTGTAGAAAGAACAAAGGGATAAAGTGTAGTGGAACCAAATAGATATTAAAGAATAAAATGAATGATTCTGGTGTGGTGGTTAGGAATAAGGCAAGATTGGTGGCTAAGGGGTACAACCAAATAGAAGAGATTGATTTTGAGGAGATCTTTGCCATTGTAGCTAGATTGGAAGCCATTAGAGTGCTACTAGCCTTTTCCTGTTATAAATGATTTAAGCTTTTGTAAATGAACGTTAAGAGTGCCTTTTTAAATGGGGTAATAAAAGTGGATGTGTTTGTAGAGCAACCCCCAAGTTTTGAGAGTTGCAGTTTCCAAATCATATTTTTAAATTAAAAAAGGTCTTATATGGATTAAAGCAGGCACCCATAGCTTGGTATGAGAGGCTTAACACATTCTTACCAGAGAACAAGTTTGTTAAGGGGAGCATTGACACCACCATTTTTTTAAGGAAAATAGAAGATGAATTACTCATTATTCAAATCTATATCGATGATATACTTTTGGATCTTTTGATAAAAGGCTATGGAATGATTTTTCAAAAACAATGAGTAGAGAATTTGATATAAGTATGATGGGAGAGTCGTCCTACTTTTTGGGCTTTAGCATAAGATAGCTAGATGATAGAACCTTTCTAAATCAATCAAAATACATAAAGGACATCTTGAAGAAATATGAAATAGATAAAGCTAAGCCAATTAATACTCCCATGACCTCTAGTGTTCAATTGGATAAGGACCCAAATGGAAAATCACTTGATCAAAAGAAGTACAGAGGGATGATTGGATCTTTACTTTACCTGACTGCTAGCTGACCTAATATATTGTTTAGTGTTTCTCTGTGCTAGATTTCAAGCTGATCCTAAAGAATCTCACCTGACTGTAGTTAAGAGAATTTTTATATACCTCTTAGGAACCCAAAACTTAGGAATCTGGTATCCTAGGCACAACACTTCTTTTGAGATGATTAGATATTTTGATTTTGATTTTACAGGATGTAAGGTGGATAGAAAGAGCACTTCTCAGACTTGCCAATTCGTAGGATAATCTTTAGTCTTCTAGTCTAGTAGGAAGCAAAACACTGTTGCACTTTTCTCTGCTGAAGTTGAGTAGATTACCTTAGGCAGTTGTGTGGCCCAAGTCCTTTGGTTGAAGCAGCAAGTTTTGGATTTAGAATTACCTGTAGGAATAATTTCAATACTTTTGACAATACTAGTGCCATATGTATTTCTAGTAATCCTATCTAACATTCAAGGACCAAGCATATAGACATAAGGCATCACTTTATTAGGGATAATGTGACCAAAGGAGACATTTAGTTATACCATATGGAAATTGAGAATCAACTGATTGACATCTTTACTAAACCACAAGCCTTTGACACTTACAGCACTTTAAGAATCAGATTGGGTGTGATTGACATAAATGCATGAACTTGATTTATGATCATTTATTTGTTAATTGTTGTTTTCCTTTTGTAGTTTTTTCCTTCCTTTTTTTTACATTTCATCTATTTTATTTTAGTTGATTTAATTTTCTTTGTTGTTTTATTTTTCTTTTTAATCACTGCTAAATTGATATTTTATGTCGTATTTTTGTTTTTTGAAAATTTGTAGTCAATGATTGACATTTCTAAAATCAGTTAAAAAGGGGAAAACATCTTTGATTATTTCCTTCTCTCTAACTTCTTTTAGTGGTGTAATTTTCTTTTCTAAACAAGAAATATTTCATATTAACGACTAGATTTTGAAATTGAGATCTTTTAAATCTTGCTATAGTAATCTATCTTATATATAATATTCAAAGTCTTAATTTTACCTTCAAATTTTTGTAATCTATCGTTGAATTTCTTGTCTTTTAAAATTTTTAAATCTTAAAAGAATTCATGTGTCCTTTGATATTTTTTAAAGGCTTGATTTGAGATATTTTTGATTGTAACTAATTTCTTTGGTATATTATTTCAATAAAATATTTTTCTGAAACTAAGTCTTGAACATATCTCTTTTTCTTACTTGATTGATTTTTCTTATTTAGATTCTTATTTTCAAAAGATGATTTCCCCTAGGAGAAGTCCAAGTTAGGGCTAACAGGATCGGTTGTTCTACCATTTTCTCTAATTTCAATGATTTTAACTCATTGATTCTTACAAATTTTTTAATTCAATCACATGGAAAACCTATCATATTCAAGCTTTGATTAAAAAAAAATTGTTTAGCTTTTGTTTTTATCTTTTTCATATTTTAATTTTTGCTTTTAAGTTGATTTTTTCCTGTGTTTGGGCTTTTTTGATCATCTCCGTCCATTTTTTGATTTTGAACTTTTTTCACATCATCCTAGACGATCTATTCAATTCACTCTTTGATTTCCATCTGATGGCTATTTCTACTATTCTGCTTCTGATCGTCCTGGATGGTCTATTATCATCCTGGATGATCCGATCATGTTATGTTTTAACTATTTGTGATCGTCCTGGATGATCCTCCTCATTCTAGATGATCTTCATAATCTTTGCTCAATTATCGGTGATCATCCCAGTTGATACATCTGTTCATCTTGGATGATCCACGTGGCAAAATTTGGCACTCAACTTTAGTTCGGTCGGTATGATCCATTATTGTGCAACATCTTGGATGATCCACCTAATCGCCCAGGATAATCTACTTTTTCAATGGTCATCTGGAATGACTCCTCAAGATGATTGCCTGTGTCTTATCGTCTTAGATGATATTTGATCATCCTGGATGATTTTTCTGCCTTTTTGACCAATCATCCCGGACGTAATTATTGCACCATAATGCCCTGGACAATTCTGTAATTATCTTGGATGATCTGGCTGATTCTTTAAAAACTAAGGCTTTTCACCATTTTATCTCACACAATCCTTCTCAACTCCCTATTTCTCTTACTCTTGTGCTTTATTTTCCTGAGTATGGCCAGCAAAAAGAGATCTCGCCATCTTTCTGGGAGTTCCTCAAAGGCGACTCTATACCCTCGCTTCATTGAGGCGGATGATCAAGCCGTTTATTAAAGGTACATAATAGTCGAGATTATTATCTCCCAGACTATCAATCCACACATTCTTTCCTTTCATGTCCTAAATCTTTTTGCGCACACTTCCTTGACCTTACTTCTTACTCTCTCTGTCGCCTTTAACTATGAGCTTCTTTTTAAATTTTTTGCTAGCTTATGCATTCATTCTTCTTTCACTGCTCTCGGGTCCTATATGAATCGATGCCCCATCGAAATCACATATCAGGACTGTGAAGAAATTTTGCAATTTCCACCATAGGGGACAAACTCTACACCCTGTGTATTGATTCTGATTACAACTAGGCTCCGGCCAACCACTTTCTTAGAAATACTAATATTCACTTTCATGTTGGAGAGTCTAGCACCTTACTCAAAGATGCTAGGATAATCCAGCATGTCCTTTGCACCTCAATTCTTCCTAAAGCTGGTGATCACATTCATATCTCTCCTCTTTTTTAGATCACCACTTTTTACATTTTAGCTCACAGAGAATTCAATGCCACTGATTTGATCTTTTGCTATATTGAGCATCTGACCACTATTTAAGATCCGAGATATAGGAGGAGGCTCAATCTTTCCTTAGGACATATCATTGTCTATGTCTTAGAATCAAAATACAACCTTTAGTATCCTGCCCCACCAAATTTTTAGCCTGCCTTCTACTCAAATAACTCCTTCCATGTTCTTCACAGTACTCACCCGAGGAATAAGGAAGCTGAGGGAGCAGAGGAGGAGGTCGCTCCTGCACCTATTCCTACACCTACTCCACTCTGCTAGCACTCTCAGTTGGATTAGCTAGTGGAACGATTCGACCAGTGGGAGACTCGCTTTGAAACCTTCGTTGCTATACAGGAGCAGCAACATATGGAGGATGTTGCTTGCTTCGATGCTTACGTAGCTCACAAGCAGCTCCAGCACGACCAGGATATGGCCTAGCTTGGGGATTAGTTTGCAATTATTTCTAGTTACTTTCATCCACATCCACCACCACCACCTCCACCTTCAAATAGTCAGGGCTCCTCTTTCTTTTAGTTAGTTTGTTTTTTTGAGATGTTGTTTTACTTCTGTTTAGTAGTTTGTGTTTTTTTTTTCCCTCCTCTTTTTGTGATGTCAAAAGGGGGTGTAGCTATACTAATATGTACTATTCTAATATGTTATAGTATGTTATGTTTTTGTGATGGATAGTTGAACTATGGTTATTTCTTTACATGCTTCCATTAAAACTGTTTTGAACTGCTTTAATTAATTTGTGTTTGCCATCATTAAAAAGGGAGAGATTATTGCAATTTTTCTTTTAGGGAGTATAATTTTGATGATAGCAAATACTTTTATTTCTCTATGACTACCTTGCATACTAACATTTCAGATCCACAAGATCAAACTATAATTTGAACCATCTCATGATTGGATAGTCTAGGTCTTAGTCAGTTTATAAAATTTTCCCTTTCTTGAGTCTATTATAAACAATGTGGTTCCTGATGCTAAGTAACCTTGCACACAGTCACATGGGGGAAAATTTCTATCTATTTTTTTCACATTATTTGGGATGATCCAAAAATCATCCTGGATGATATGTTAAAAATAAAACCCTAATTAGGGCATCTTGGTTAAGGAAGCCATCATTAAGCACTTCGTACTGGATGATATTTATATCGGCCGGGATGATAGGCTCAAATAAGAAAGAATCAGTTGCCAGATCTATTTAGGTATTATTTACTTTTGGACATCGACCAGGATATCATCTTGGATGTTGAAACATAATTATGTCTAAATTAATCTAGTTATTAAGAAAAATAATTAAGGTTTGATTACTTGATCAAATCATCTTGGATGATCGCCAGATCAGCAAGGATAATCAATTCAGAAAACCTTAATTGTTCCTGGACATTCAACATTGGCCAGTTATTATTCAGGGTGATGCTCTAGATGGTTTTCTCAGATTTGAACTAATCTTCCTGGACGATCGTGAGATCGGCCTGGACGATCAAGTTATTTTTTATCATCTAGATATCCATTCAGTGCGGTTGTCTGGAAGATATTCAAGGATTTATACTAGTCGTACAGGACAATATCTTATTGACCTGGATGATATGAACAAAAATCTTCTAATCATCCCAAACCATTCGGGTTGATTGAGCAAAATTTACGCTAAATGTCCAGGATGAACTTTATATAGTCCTGGATGATAAAGTCAATTTGTATAAATTAAGAGCTATTAAAAAATTCTTCTATTTAAGAGCTCTTGTGCTACCCAAGAAATCATCTTTTGCTATTTTCTTGACCTGAGAGAGCCTAGAGGAAAGGGAGAGAAGGGGGGGGAAGAGAGAGAGAGAGAGAGAGAGAGAGAGAGAGAGAGAGAGAGAGAGAGAGGATCTTATGAGGGGGAGTTTGTGAGAGGTTTAGGTTGCTCCAAGTAAGGATCCAAGTCATCTTCTCCGATCGACATTCGTTGTCCTTGGAGGTTCGAGAGAGGTCCACTTCAGTAATCGATCAAAGTTCTCTGCCTGCTTCAGGAGGAAGCAAAATGAGTTGGGTTCTCTGCCTCACTGGTGTCGGTGGAAAGGAGGTTTAGTTCTCCACCTTTCTATGAGAGAAAAAAGAGAGACACTGAGTTTAGTGCATATCTCGGAGGGCGCCTCCGGGGAGTGGACGTAGGTCGAGTTGACCGAACCACTATAAATTTATGTGTTTCTTTTCTACTATTTTTCTGCATTTAATTTCCACACGTTAAATTTCTTTGCGGTGAATTTTAGTTTGGTTGAGATTTTTTTTTGATTGAAAGATTTTTTAAAATACTAATTCACCACCCCTCTTGGTTAGCTTGGGCTAGTTCATAAGGGCTTAACATCCCTAATAAACTTTTATAAAGTACTCTATTAGTAATATACAAAGAGATAGTCATTATATGATTAGTTCAAAGAATTTAGCTAATCATCCAAGATGATTCAGAGCACTAACTAGTATGATTAGTTGAAACGACTTTGATTATCATCCCATATGATTGATGAAGATTTAATTGTTGTTCCATGTAGGAATCAGGTAGTATAATATGATTAGTAAAATTGACATGTATGATTTGATTGGATCCATTAATCCAAATTCATTCCCTAATTATAGAATTATTTTGGGCAAGATTTAATTACATCATATAATATGTTACATATCATACAATACAATGAGTACAAAATTTGAATTTTAAAATAGTGCCTAAATTATAATTGGTGATTTGGATCTTGATTTGAACTGTTCATTATGTATGATATACATCATACCGTACTATTAGTCCATCTTGCATTAAGTATCATAATTAATCGTCTCAATCATTTTCTATTTTGCTAATTATATAGTATGATATGGATCATATTATTGCAACTTAGTTTTTAAAATTATATATTTTTATATAATATGAGTTTTTGATGATACCAAAATATTATTGTGTTTATTACTATTTCTCCTAAGACATATTGGAATAATTGTACTTGTGTTATTTGTGTGTACTAACATTTCAGGGAAATCTTACCCCAGACTACTAAAAACTTCAAGGCAGATTATATTATGGTTTCTTATAATTTAAGTTTATACTTTTTCTATTTTTCTTGAGTTTGAGAGAGTGTGATTGTAATTGGGTAACCGTACACATAAACACCTGGGGAGTGAGTCAAAACTTATATTTTTAAAAACTAATCATACTGATAATCATACTAGATGATTTGACCTGAGTGTTCTTCTAGAAAGAAGTTAATCAAATCATTCCTTAGAAATTTTTAGTTGAGCTGTTCGTACTGTATGAAGTTAGATTCGTAGAGACGACATCCAAAGCATTAATTGGATACGTGCCAATTTGTCCCCAATGAACTCACATTTTTTTGAATTGATCATATTGTACAAATTTAGTTTCATATAGATGACATCCAAAGTATGAAATTGGTACCTATCAGTTTGTCCAATAAAAATAGGTAAATTATTTAAACTGCTTGCACCGTACAAAATTAGTTTTGTATAGACGACATCTAGAATTCGAAATGGATTCATCCATGTTTGTACCATATGAAGCATGATTTGATTTAATAGTTCATACTGTATGATGTAGGGTTCGTACAAACGATGATCTGAGTACAAAATGAGTTCGTTCAAAATCATACCGAATGAACTTTTTCAGTTTTGAACTGTTCGTATTGTACAATGTTAGTTCATAAATAGAACTAACAGAGTATGAAATCATTTCATCCAGGATCGTATAAGGATTTTTTGAACTATTTGTATGTATGAAGTACGATCATACTATATAATCCTAGTACGTCCAATTTGAAAATTTCAATTTTTAGGATGGTTTTTCTTGCCCTTTATGTATAAGGGTACTAAAAACTGACTATCAGAGTCTCTTCTATGAATTTTATCTTGAAAGTGAGGATTTAGATATCTTGTAAGTTGAATTTGTGAACGGTTCATAAGGTTGCCCAAAGGTAAGAATCTCTTTGTAAGTTCTTCAAATCTCTACACTACTTCTTTGAAGACTCTTGAGAGAAGATATTTAGAGAAGATCTGGTACTCCAACGTCACTAGGAGGGTGAGAAAGGATGTTGTTACTCTGCTGTCACTAAGAGGGTGAGAAAGGATGCCAGTACTCTACCGTCACTAGGAGGGTGAGAAAGGACATTGGTATATTGCCATCACCAATGGAGTGAGAAATGATGTCGGTACTCTACCACACTGGGTTGGTGGAAGAGAGGTTATTATAAGGGCTTCTTCTCCTTGCTAACAGAGTAAAATGAGAGTTACTTTGGTATAATGCAATACCTAAAATTCTATGTTCTTCTATCTTTATTTTTACTTCTTTTTATTTTCTACACATTTACTTTTAGTGGTTAAATTTTATTTTTAAAAAAATGTTATCATTGTGCAAAAATATTAAATTAGTTTTCAAAAAATCCAAGAGAATTTTTATTTACCAATTTACCCCCCTTTTGGTTTGCCTTGGGACTAATCTTTAGGTTTAACAACCTATTCAAACTTTCAAGTGACATTAGAGCCATATTTTCAAAAATTAAGGTTTAGAAAACTTTTTGAAAATGATCATGACTACTTTTGGAAATGGTAGCACTCTTAAAGGATATTCAATCACTAGACCACCACAATTTGATAAGATTCCTTTCAACTTTTGAAAAATATGTATGTCTAATTTTCTTCAATTGCTTGAATCACATGTGAATTTTAGTATAGGAAAGTTACATTAAACCAACTAAACTTATTGATGGAATTAGGATTGAAGCACCCTTCACTGATTGGACATTAAAAGAAAAAGAACTAGTTCAGTTAAATGTAAAATGTTTAAACAACTTTTTCTGCGCCCTTAAGTCTGAGGAGTATATAACTGTTTTAACTCATAAAATGGGATAAGAAATTTGTGATAGACTTTGTATAAAATATGAAGGAAACAATTAAGTTAAATAGTCTAAATTAAATATTCTATTACACAACTACAAACACTTTTGCATGAAACTGAATGAGTCAATCACTGACATGTATATTCGTTTTATGTAGATAGTCACTTCATTGTAGGATTTAGGTAGGGAACTAACAAATTCTAAGAAAGTCAATAAAATACTTTATTATTTACCTACTGCTTATGATGCAAAGATAACTGCCATAACTAAATCAAAATATCTAACTATTTATTTTATTGATAAACTGCTTGGATCACTAATTGCTTATGAGCATGGAGTGACACAAAGACATATTGATGCAGGTGAAAAGCGAAGAGAGAAAAATGTTATGTTAACAGTGGGTGACTCGAAAAGTGACCAGTCATAGTCTAAGGATAAAGATGATATTGCACTCATTGCGAGTCAATTTAAAAGTTTCCCGAGAAGAAAGCAATGAAGACATTTGTAGTGGAGTAAGGATAAGTTCCATAAAAATGTAAAAGCTTCTAATGATGTAATTTGTTATGAATGCATGAAGCTTGGACACATCAAATTTGATTGCTGAAATTTCAAAGCTAATCCTAGTAAGAAGAAAGTTGAGAAGAAAACCAATAAAAGGAAGGGCAAGAAAAGACTATAGTGAGCATTTTGGGTGGACTTAGCATCCGATTCTTTAGAAATAGAAGTAGAGAAGGAAGTCACAAACTTGTGCTTAAAGGCAGATAATCTTGATCACTTGGATAAAGAGGAGAAATGCTCTCATAAGTCCTCGCGAGAGAACTGGAGACACAACACAATTCATATTGCTGGAAGCTAAGAATGGAGGCATGGCGATATTGGGAGACAATACCACAAGGAAAGTGGTAGGTACATGTATGATTATCAACAAAAATAATTTTTTATTGAAAATGTATTATTGGTTGAAGGCTTAAAATATAACCTCTTGAGTATTAGTTAGCTATGTGATAAAGGTTATAATGTTTAATTTTTTTCCATAAGCTGCATTATAAGGTAAAATGGAATTGATATCATGGAAATAGTGTAAATAATGTATACATGTTTAATTTAAATTTTGTTAAATATTATAATGTTTTTGTCTCAAAACAATTATTGATGAAGCATGGTTGTGGCATAGAAGACTTCTCCATGCAAACATAAAAAAATCTTAGGAAGACTACCCAAAAAGATTTGGTTAGAGGGATACCCAAACTAAAATTCACTAAGGATCACTTGTGTGATGCATTTCAATTAGAAAAATAGGTGAAGTCCTCCTTTCATTCAATTAAGAATCTTAGAATTAACAAACCGTTGGAAGTCCTACACAGATTTTTTTGGGCAGTTTAGCATTATAAGTCTAGGAAGTAAGGTTTTTTGGGTTTGTAATAATTGATGATTATTAAAGATTCACTTGAGTCAAATTCTTATTTCATAAGAGTGAATCATTTGAAGAATTTAGAAACTTTTCTACTTGGATTTAGAGGAAACTAGGGTGTAAAATTTTATCAATTCATGGTAATCATAAAGAAGAGTTTGAAAATAAAAAAAAAATTGATGATTTTGCTGGAGAGAAAGGAATTAATCTTAATTTTTCAACACTTATAACCCCTCATCACAATGGGAAATTTTAAAGAAAAAAATATAATTTTAATAAATGCCACTAGAGCCATGTTAGCAAAATACTCATTTCTAAAATATTTTTGTGCTGAAGTGATTAATATGACTTATTATATTCTGAATAGGGTTAATATTAGATCCAAATTGAACAAGACACCCTATGAACTTCTTAAGTGTAGAACACTTATTATTTTATATTTGAATGTTTTTGAATGTTAGGTGTTCATTCATAATAATGGGAAAACTCCTTTATGAGAATTTGATCCTAAATCTAATGAAGGAATTTTTCTAGGATATTCTAGTGTTGGAAATTCCTATAGGATTTTTAACAAGAGAACATTGGTTTTTGAGGAGACCACACATATAATTTTTTATGAATATGGCTTTTTAGAAGAGCGAAGGTTGGAAGAAGATCATATTAAAAATATCTTCCAATGAATTGAAAAGACAAATTTGAAAGAGAATGTTAGAATAGAAAATGCTTTGCCTAGAGAACGAAAATTTTCTAATAGTTACCCAAAAGAAAATATTTTAGGTGAACATAGTGAGGGTGTTAAAACTAGGCATGAACTTAGGAAAGGAGTAAACTATTCTGACTTTATATAGATGATTAAACACATTAATATAAATCAAACACTTTTGGATAAATTTTGGATTTTGGCCATATAAGAAAAATTGAATCAAATTGTTAGAAATGATGTTTTTGAATTGATTGAAAGGCCAAAAGATCAAAGTGTTATTGGAACTAAGTGGGCGTTCAAAATAAAATGAATGATTCAGGCGTTGTGTTTAAAAGCAAGGCAAGATTAGTGGCCAAGGGGTTTAAAAAAATTGAAGGGATTGATTTTGAAGAAATTTTTTCCATTGTAGCCAGAATTGAAGCGTTAAGGGTATTACTAGCCTTTACATGTTTTAAAGATTTTAAATTATATCAAATAGATGTTAAGAGTGCTTTTCTTAATGGGGTGATATAAGAGGATGTTTATATTGAGCAGCCTCTAGGTTTTGAAAATTTAAAATTCTCAAATCATGTGTTTAAATTTAAAAAGATATTGTATGGACTAAAACAGACACCTGGGCTTGGTATGAGAGGTTAAGAATGTTTCGATTAGAAATATCATTTTTTAAAGGAAGTGTAGACACTACTCTCTTCTCGAAAAGGATAGGTGATGACATACTTATTATTCAAGTATATATTGATGATATCTTATATGGATCTACCAATAAAAATCTTTATGATGATATTTTAAAATTAATGAGTAGTGAATTTAAAATGAGTTTGATAGGAAACTTGAATTAATTTCTTGAGTTTAATATAAAATAAAATGAGGAATGAATATTTCTTAGCTAATCATATAATAAGGATATTCTTAAGAAATATGAAATGGATAATGGTAAACCAATGAGTTCCTCAGTGCAGTTAAATAAGGACACTAAGGGAAAATATATTAATCAAAAGAAATTTAGGAAAATAATTGGATCATTGCTTTATTTGACTGCTGGAAGACCATATATCATGTTTAATATTTGTTTGTGTACTAGATTTTAAGCTGATCTAAAGGAATCACATCTGACTAATGTTAAGAGATTTTTAATATATCTTTTGGGAACTAAAAACTTAGGGATTTATTATGCTAAGCACAACTCTTATTTTGAAATCATTGGATATTCTGATTCAAATTTTGTAGGATGTAGGGTTGATCAGAAAAGTACTTGTAGAACTTATCAATTCACAGGAAACTCTTTAGTTTTTGGTCTAGTAGAAAATAGAATTCAGTAGCCCTTTTTAATGCTGAAGAAGAATACATTGCCTTAGGTAGTTGTGTGGCACATGTTCTTTGGTTAAAATAATAATTGATTGACCCTAAGATTTTCTATTGACACTATTCCAATTTTCTATAATAATACAAGTGCCATATGCATTTCAAATAATCCTATTCAACATTCTAGAACCAAGCATATTAATATTAGGCATCACTTTATTAGAGATCATGTAGCTAGGGGAGAAATTAAATTGCACCATGTTGCTATAGAAAATTAACTTGCAGACATTTTCACAAAACCATTGGCTTTTGAAATGTTTAACACTTTAAGCACTAGATTAGGTGCGATTGATCTTAATACTTAAATTGAATTTCTACAAGTTTTATTTGTAATGTAATGATGTGCTTGTTCATTTTCTCTATTTGTTTGTTACTATTTGTTTGTGTGTTTTTTTTGTTTGCTTTTCTTTTGTTATTATTGAGTTTTTTAATTTTATTTTTCATGGTTAAATGTCATCAAATCTTGAGTTATTGGTTTTTGAAATGGTTTTCTATTTATCATGTCATGTTTCAATTATTTTCTTTGAATTGTACAAAATTTTTTATATTGTATGAAATTTTTTGTACTGTATGAATTATGTAGCGTATACATGATGTTTTTTGAGTTGAGCATGCAAGACTTAAATTTTTATTGCATATCATACTGCATGATGTTATCATTATCTATATGATCCTTATTTTTTGTCTGTATGATTGGTGATGGTATTTCAAAAAGTTAGTTATTGATCACATATCATAAGTACAAAATTGAATTTCATATGTACGATCATGTTGTCAATTCCTTATGTGGATAAACTATCATAAAATGATCTTTAATATTCTGATCATCTTAGATAAAAAGGTGTTCATCTGTATGATCATTTGGTTAAAAAGCCTGTACAAAATGATGCCTCGAAAATGGCATTTTCCAAAAAGCCATTTCATTTTGGCCAGTTCTATTTGTATGTAGAAAATATTTTTTGTCCCATACAATTTTAGAATTGTATGTATGATCTAAATTTCATACTATATGATAGGTCATTTTTCATTAAATTGGAAGGTGGTGGATGAGTTTTTTCTATACATTTTCATTCGATTCCAAACCATCTCGACTCCAAGTATTAGAAATGGCCAGCAACAGCAAACATCCTTGTACTTCCAAGGGCTCATCCTCTCACTCTGGTAAATATGTGAACTTCCTTTCTAATGAAAATGAGGAAGCTTTCGATCATTACATTACATCCAAAATTACCCCTTCTCGATTCCTCATTCTTAGTGACATAAACTTCTCTGTTCTGCGACTTTTTGCCTCAACCTATTTTCTTTTATCCTCACCCTGATCTATGCCTACCATCAAGAAACTTTCTAGACATTTCTTACAAATATGAAGGAGAACCAAGATGACACCAAGATTACCTCTTATGTCTTTAAGCACATGTTGAAATAACTAAGGAAGATCTAAGCAACTTCTTTCAGCTTAGAACCCAAGGAGTTAGAGCACAAACCTTGACCTCTAGAGTAAAATTTGATTGGTTGGAAATAAACCAGGCTCTTAGAGGTGTTGCATAAGTAAGCCAATTGTATAGTGTGTACACTCTTAACCAGATTGCAGGATCATCCAGCATGTCTTGAGAAACTCTATCATTCCCACAGCTGGTGATCATATAAATTTGACTCCTCTTTTATCCAATGTCACATACTTGATAATGATTGAAACTCCTATTGATGAAGCCCAACTTATCAGGACTACATGCATAAACTTTCTGATATTAGACTTCCTCACAACATGAGGAAGAAAAAATTTGCCTTAGGACACTTAGTTGCCTGTATTTTAGAAAAAAGTACAACCTGATCCATCATGATCCTCCCACTCAACTTACCATTTTCTATACCGATGCCTCTTTTAATACACTTTTTGGTCTGGATCAAAGTTCTGAGGTAGAAGATTTCGAGGGAGAAGAATGAGCCCCTGCTCCAGTACCTACGCCTATACCTGAACCCGATCAAAATTTCTATCAAGAAATAGTCCAGTATTTCGACAATCTGGAAACTTATTTTGATCAAATTAAGAATCACCTGAACTAGTAGCATGCTAGGTACAATGAGGATATGGGATGGATCCGAGGGAAATTCATCTCGATCAACATTAATGTAGCTACAATCAATAGCTACTTTATAATGTTCAACCCTGAACCACATCCAAACCTAGGCCCCTCTGGATTTTAGTTGTACTTATGTATTATACTTGCTATTGAGTTTGTATATTAGTTGTTTAGATGTTTTCCTGTGATTTCATGTTTTAGTTTCTTTATGATGTTGTTCTTCCATTTCTTGGATGATGATGTTAAATGAAAAAATGTGTTGAATGTGGTTCTTATATTAAATATAATGATGGAATGATATTTAAACGTTCACTAAAGTTTCTCTTCTTGAAATATTTAAGTTTTTAGAGAGAAATCATTTATAGTTGATCTCTAGAATGGAATTTTGAATTACTTTGCACTACAAATTAATTTCCTTGCAAAATTTAATCTAAAAAAAATTTTAATTACATTATGAATGGATGTAGATTAGAAGATGAATTTCATATTCTTATAGACAAGTATAACGTAGCTATAATTGTTGAAAGATAGATATCTTATTTTTATTTTATTTCTTTTTCAATGTGTTCATTTTTGTTAATTATTGGAAGTTGTGTTAAGATTTATTGATATTAGAAAGACCGAAAGTATAAAAAGATGCACAAAGCATGCCAAACTTGAAAAGATCCATAAAATATGCTACTTGTTTAAAAAGATGCGTAATGTTCACCAAAGTGAAAAGAGGTGCACAATTAACCCAAACTGAAAAGATGCACAAAGTGTGCCACAATAATGGAAAAGATGTGCAATTTTACCAATTAAAAAATTCATAATGCTCTTTCATTTATTATTCTATCTCTTACATAAATCCATATAATCGACAATAATCTTCACTATTTAATCAAAAACTAATTAATCTTTATTTTGTCATTTTTTTAATTTGTCTTGAATGAATAGTGAATATTGTTAACTTTTCTTATCTTAGTTGTTCTTTGATTTAAAATTTGAGTTTTTCTATTTAGCATCAAGGAGTTAATGTTGCATTTACAACTAGTTTAAAATATTCTTTTTATTTCAAGATGTACTTCCCTTTTTGTTTTTGTCAACAGGGGGAGTCATTAATTATTATTTGATGTTATGCTCATTTGAAGCATTGGTTGTTTGATATATGTGTTTGATGTATTTATATGTGTATGTTTATTTGATGTTATTTTTAGACTGTGTTTGTTTGTTCGTGTTATTTTTGTTTAAGTTTTTTTTAGGGTTGTGTTTTTTATTTTCATTGGAACCCCTTGTTTAAAATTGGTCATCCATTTAAGAGGAGCTTAGGAGAAAAATTTCTTTTAGTGTTAACTCAAAAATAATTATTTTGACATCATCAAAAAAAGGGAGATTGTTGCTACTTAGTTTTCAAAATTATATATTTTTCTATCATGTGAGTTTTTGATTATACTAAAACATTATTGTATTAATTACTATTTCTCCTAACACATTATAAAAATTATACTTGTGTAATTTGTGTGTACTAATATTTCAAGAAAATCATACTTCAGATTGTCGAGGACTTCAAGTTAAATTAGATTAGTGTTTCTTGTATTGATGTCTGTACTTTGTCTATTTTTCATTAGTATGAGAGAGTGTGATTTTAATTGGGTAATATTACACACACACACACACTGAGGGAGTGAGTCAAAACTTATATTAAAAAAAAAACTAATTGTACTATACAGTTATGGAATTGTACTTGACGATTTTATCTAAGTGTTCCTCCAGAAAGAAGTTAATCAAATAATATATTGGAAATTTTCTTTTGAATTATTCATTCTTTATGAAGTTAGATTCGTACAAATGACATCCAGAGTATAAAATGGATACGTACCAATTTGTCCCCAACAAACTCACCATTTTTTGAACTGATTGTACTGTATAAAATTAGTTTTGCACAAATGATGCCCAAAGTATGAAATTGGTTCATGCCAACTTGTCCCATACAAAGAGGTAAAATTTTTAAACTATTCATACTATACAAAATTTGTTTCATGCAGATGAAATCTAAAGTATGAAATGGGTTCATCCATGTTTGTATCAAACAAAGCATGATTAGATTTAATAGTTCGTGCTATATGATGTAAGGTTCGTCTAGACAACAATCAGAGTACGAATTGGGTTCGTACAAAATCGTACAGGATAAACTTGTTCAGTTTTAAACTATTCATATTATACGATGTCAATTCATACATACGACAGATAGAGTATGAAACATTTCATCCAGAATTATACAATGATCTTTTGAACTATTCGTATGTAAGAAGTATGATCATACTGTACGATCCACGTTCATCAAACTTGAAATTTTTAATTTTATGGATGATTTTTCTTGTTCTTTCTACATAAGTGACATAAAAATTGACTATCAGAGACTCTTCTACCAATTTTCTCTTGAGAGTGAGAGTGAGAGTGTTTTGTGAGAGTGCTTGGAATTGAGGATTAAGAGCTTGCAAGTGGAATTTGTGAAGGGTTCACAAGGTTGCCCAAAGGTGAGAATCTATTTATAAGTTCTTATAATCTCTTTCGTACTTCTTTGAAGACTCTTGAGAGAAGATATTTAGAGAAGATCTGGTACTCTACCATGACCAAGAGGGTGAGAAAGGATGTTGGTACTCTTCCATCATCAGGAGGGCGAGGAAGAATACTGGTACCCCTACCATCACCAGGAGGTTGAGAAAGGACTTTGGTACTCTGCCATCACTAGGAGGGTGAGAAAGGAATGTGGTACTCTATCTCATTGGGCTTGATGGAAGAGATGTTATTGTAAGGGCTTCTCCTCCTTATTGAGGGAGAAAAAGGAGTGTCACTTTGGTATAGTGCAATACATGAAGGAGTCTTCAGGGAGTGGACATAGGTCTAGTTGGACCAAACCAATATAAAATTTTGTGTTCTTTTGTCTTTATTTTTACTATTTTTTATTTTCTAATCATTTACTTTTTATTGTTAAAAAATTATTTTTAAGAAAATTTTATTATTGTGTAAAAATATCAAATTAGTTTTATGAAAATCCAAAAGAATTCATCCCATCTTGGTTAGCCTTGGGACAAATCTTTAAGTCAAACAACCTATTTGAAGTTTCAAGTGATATTAAAGCCATATTTAATAAAATTAAGATTTAGACAACTTTTTAAAAAGGATCATGGCTACTTTTGCAAACCGTAACACTCATGAGGGATATTCGGTAACTAGACCACCACTAATTGATGACATTTCTTATAACTTTTAAAAAACATGTATGTCTACTTTTCTTCAATTGCTTGACTATAGCATGTGGAATTTAGTACAGGAAGGTTACACTAGACCAACTAGACTTATTAATGGTATTAGGACTGAAACACTATTTACTAATTTAATTAGCTGCATTGAAATCTATTTCAGCCATTATGAAGTAGGTAGTCATGGATAGAAGTGGTGTGATGTTAATTCGATCCCCATCTTTTCAAATTATGGAGTTATAAAGGATATTCTAGATTATTTTAGCATCTTGAACTAAGGTATTAACTTGGGTGATGTGGTATCTAAGATTTTTTTTCTTCTTAAGGGTAGTATTTGTAAGGGTCTATTCATAGTAATGATTTGAAGCTAGAATTTGAACTTTTTCATCATTTATTGAAAGGTGGAAGAATTCATGAAAATATTGGTAGGTGATTTTGATAAGCCTCTTATTTATGTAAAATTGGAGGGTAATGCCCTCACTATTGATTCAAAGACTACCAAAAAAATTGAAAAGAAGTTCAGAATTAAATGGGTAGACAAGTGTGAGAATAAATTAAAGGGTTGAGCGAGCAAAGAGAGAGAGAGAGTTCTTGGAAGTTTAAAATTTCCTGGGTTATGATGTTGGACAAGAACTTCCTACTTTAGCTTCTTTGTCAGTGGCTTTGATAAACCGGAATCCATGGGGCATCGAGAAGAACTTCCTACTAGAGCTCGTGAATGTTTTGTTTGGCCAATTCAAAGAATAATATATTTATGGAGGAGGTAAGAAAAGTGGAATAAGTTAAGTGGAGAAAATAATTTGAATTTTAATTCCTTAAATATAATGACCATATCGTACAACACGATTAAGTGCATTCAATTTTGTCCAATCCAATCAGTCAAAAAAGGTTGTCTTATCATATGATACAAATAAAACCATACTAGATAATTAGAGAGAAGATGTTGTCCTGAGGCGTCAACCTTAATGATTGTTAACTTGTCAGATCATCCTGTACGAACAAGTGTTTGTACGGTATGATATGATATTAAATATTATACTAATAGAATTCAGATCATCTAACATCCATTATCACGTGCATAGTGCAATAAAAAGTAGGTGTCCGTATAGTATGATCACCAATGATTGATGAATATTAGTTGTTGGATATGCTGTGATCAGTGATATGGTGTATTATGTGAAGATGATATATTACGATGTGAAATCATACAATATGATATGGATCAAATTTAGAAAGTGGTGTGTGATGATTAGGAAAGCTCAATATATATATATATATATATATAACATTCTTTTACAAAAATAAAAGTAACATAAATTTAAAAGAAAGACAAACAAAAAAGTTTTTTTTTAAGTCTTCCAGATTCAAGCATGAATCTCTATTGCACCTAGTTTAGATCTTCTAGTGCTAAAGGTTTCAAAAGCTAGAAATTTTGTGAATACATCTGCCAATTGATTTTTAGTTGCTACATGATGTGTTTCTATATTCCCTTTTGTCACATGGTTTGTAATGAAATGGTGCCTAATGTCTATGTTTTTGGTCCTTGAATGTTAGATTAGATTCTTTGATATGTAGATGTCACTAATATTATCACATATAATTTGAATGCTGCCTATAGGAAGTCCAGGATCTGAGATTTTTTTAAGCCATAGGAATTATGCATTATAACTCCCTATAGCTATATATTTTTTTTCAATTGTAGATAAGGCTTCAAAGTTTTATTTTCTACTGAACCAAGAGCCTACAGATTGTCATATGAATTGGCTTATTTTAGAGGTGCTTTTCTTATCTACCCTACAACATGTAAAGTATGAATTAGAATATCTTATGATCTAAAAGAAAGTACCATATCTAAGATAGCAGATTCCTAAGTTTTGAGTTCCAAGAAGATATCTAAGAATTTTTTTAATAGAAGTCAAATCTGATTCTTTGGGATCCTCCTGAAAGCTCGAAGATAAACACTAAACATGATATCAGGCCTACTGAAAGTTAAGTAAATGAGTGATCCAACTATCCCTCTATATGACTTCTAATAAACTGCATTTCTATTTAGGTCCTTATCTAACTGAATAGTTGAGCTCATGGGAGTGTTTATTTTCTCAGCATTATCCATTTTATTTTTCTTAAGGATGTCCTTGATGTACTTTGATTGACTAAGAAAAGTTTCATCATCCTTATACTTTATACAAAATCCAAGAAAATAATTTATCTCTCCTGTTATGCTTATCTAAAAGTCCTTACTCATAGCTTTTGAGAATTTATCACAAAGATTTTTATTTGTAGATCCAAAAATTATATCATCAACATAGATTTTAACTATGAGTAGGTCTTATCCTTCTTTCTTTAGGAATAGGATGGTGTATACACTACCGTTAACAAAGGCTCTACCTAGAAGGAATATGCTCATCCATTCAAATCAGGCTCTAGGTGCTTGCTTCAATCCATACAAAGCCTTCTTTAGTTTGACTACATGATTAGGGAATTTAGAGTTCTCAAATCTTAGGGGTTACTCAATATATACATCATCATTAATTACCTCATGTAGGAAGGCACTTTTGATATCCATTTGAATAGCTTATATCCTTTAAAGCAAGTAAAGGCCAAGAGTACTCTAATGGATTCTAGTTTAGCTACTAGAGTATAAGTATCTTGAAAGTCAATCCCTTTAACTTGGTTATATCCCTTAGCTACTAATCTAGCCTTATTTCTTACTATCATACTAGTGTCATTCTTTTTTTTTTTTCTTAAAAACTCATTTGGTTCCTATAAAACTCTGATTTTTAGATCTACTTACTAACTCTCAACATCATTCCTAACAAATTGATTCAACTCTTCTTGCATTGTTAAGATCCAGAATTTATCATATAAGGCTTGATTTATTTTTATGGGTTTTAACATGGAGATGAATTCAAAATGACTAACTGCCTTCTTAAGTCCATTCCTAGTTCTAACACATTCAGATGCGTCTCATATGATTAGTTCTTTATGATGACTATATAATTATCTCCATTCTCTAGGAAAGGGTTCCTAAGGTTATACTTTTTCTCCTAAGTCAATGGCTTATACCCCATGAATTATCTCAACTTCTTCTTCTTCTTTTTTTGATTTAAATTCAAAGGTTTTATTTGATTCATCATATGTAACATGGGTAGACTCTTTTACTACCTAGGCCCTCTTATTGAATTGTCTAAAGGCCTTATCTATAGATGAATTACTAAAGAAGACTCCTTCATTAGACTTGGGATCAAATTTTCCTTTGGGCAATTTTTTGTTGATTAAGATAAAGCATTTACAGCTAAAGACATATAAGTGAGAAAGATTGGGTGTCCTACCCTTATTGAGTTCATTGGTTGTCTTATTTAACTTGACTTTAATATTTACCTTATCCAGAATATAACAAACTGTATTTACTTCTTCTACCCAAAAGTATCTAGGGGGTGAATATTCAGTTAGCATGGACCTAGTAGCTTTTACCAAGGTTTTATTTGTCCTTTTAGTTATTCCATTATGCTGAGGGATCCTAGGTGCAGGAAAGTTATGTTCTATCCTTATCTATTGATAGAAATATTCAAACATATCATTCTTAATCTCTCCACCATGATCACTACGAATAGTTGAAAATTTACACCCTAATTTTCTTTATATATAGGTGGAGAAGGTTCTAAATTCTTCAAATTATTCACTTTTTATGCTAGGAATCTAACCCAAGTGAACCAATAATAGTCATCTACTATTATAAATTTATTTATCTTTCCTCCTAAGCTTGTTGTTTTAATTAGCCCAAAATTGTCCATATAAAAAATTTATAGTGCCCTTAAGGTGTTGATGTCCTTAATTGAATGAAATGAAGACTTAAATTATTTTTCTTATTAGCAGCCATCACATAGGTTGTTTTTAGTGATGTCTAACTTCGATATGCCTCCAATTAGATCATTTTGGGTAATCTTCCTAAGAGTTTTCATGTTTACAGGACATAGTCTCCTATTTCATAGCCATGAATCATCAATAATAGTTTTCAAACACAAAGAATCAAAATATTCAATGTAGTTCAAATCAAGAAAATAATTGTTATTTAACCTTTTTCATTTTAAACAAGTTTGTGATTTATTCTAATCATACATTTGAAGATAAAAATTGTATATCAAAACCCTTATCAAATAGTTTACTAATGCTTAGTAGGTTACATTTTATTCCATCGACAAATAAAATACTTTTAATGACAAAATTTTTCGAATTGCTATATATAGCTGACCCAACCACTCTCCTAGTGGTGTTGTCCTTTAGTGTGACCTTGCCTTATGACCTGACATCGAATGTGATGAACTACTTAAAATCACCAGTCATGTGCCACGAGCATCTATTATCTATGTACCATATGATCTCACTAGGTTTTTTTCAGAGCACCCCTACAAAGTCACTTAGATATTAAATTTGGGAACCCAAGTGAGTTTGGGTTCCACCATATGTTTGAATGAATGATATGAATGTATGATATACTATGATGTATGTAATTTTGATCTCTACACTAAATGTATCATATGGTGGATAGTGCAAGTGCGGGTTTTGTATCCTAACAAGCCACAAGAGTAACACCTAACACAAGGAAACAAATTTACCAATCTAAGTGGGTTATAGTACCTCTTCCTACAATTATATAATGCATGTTGTAATTAAGGGTTATGAAATTGTGCCTATGTAGGTGATTGTTTATTATTTTAAAGTACTTTATTTTTTCTTCCAAATAGTTTTTTGTACTTTCTAGTGTTAAGATAGTTGCTATTTGCATGCATTACATTTTTGGCAACTTATAAAGTTTTGATGATTTCAAACATTATTGTTCAAATGTGTAGTTATCTCCTAACAATATTGGAAGAATTGTATTTGCTCTTGTGTGTACTAACATTTCAGGGAAAGAACTCCAGACTACGAAGACTTCAAATTAAAATCAGCATGAGATACCTTGAAATTTTTGAAGCTTGCACTTTGCTTAGAAATCAAATTGAAAGGGAGTGATTGTAACTTGAGTGAATAAAAACATGCACACACAAATAAGGAGATCATATTAATTTTGTATTGATCGTACAGGATGATTTTTGTTCGTACTGGACGATCAGACAGTTATCTCCTATAGAGCATATGGAACGAATAGGAACTTGCTCGAAAAATTTTCTAAGTCCTATTCGTCCAGGACGAAATTAATTATTGTACAGTACGATTGACTCTCTGTAAAATTTTCGTCCAGACGAAATTAATTATCGTACAGTACGATTGGCTCTCTGTAAAATTTTCGTCCAGACAAAATTAATTATCGTACAGTACGATTGGTTCTCTATAAAATTTTCGTCCAGACGAATAAATTTTCGTCCAAAACGATTAACCGACTTAAGACAGTTTTCAGCAGTTTCTAGAATCGACCTTGAAATAACCGTTCGTACTGGACGAACTTAGTTCGTACAGGACGATCATCTGTACGAAGACATTTCGTACACATATTCAAATAGGGTCGTTTCAGATCGTTTAAGTAAAATCGTCCAGGACGATCCACGATCGTACAGGACGATCCACTGCGTACAGAATTGAAAACTTGCAGTTTTTGGGCGGTTTTTCTTGTCTTTTGTATAAATAGCCCAAATTAGACTGCCACCCAATCTTTTTGTCATTTGATCTTCGTGCCTCTTGAGAGAATAGCCAAGGAGAGAAGTGAAGAGAGCATTCAAGGGAAGATTCCTACCATAGAAGCAAGAAGGCTTCACTTGGATTTCAAAGGTAAGAGTCTCTACTTGTGAATTGGAATTACTTCACTCTCTTCTTTCTTCCTTCTAGATTCTTGTGAGAAGATCTGTCAAGGAGATCCGGTTCTCTGCCGACACTTGGAGAGTGTGAAAGGACGAAGGGTTCTCTGCCCACACTAGGAGAGTGTGAAAGGACGAAGGGTTCTCTGCCCACACTAGGAGAGTGTGAAAGGACGAAGGGTTCTCTGCCCACACTAGGAGAGTGTGAAAGGACGAAGGGTTCTCTGCCCACACTAGGAGAGTGTGAAAGGACGAAGGGTTCTCTGCCCACACTAGGAGAAAAAAAAAAAGGGGGTCTTAAATTTTAATTTTTAAACTACCAATTCACCCCCCCCCTCTTGGTAGCCTTGGGACACTCACTTAGGTTTAACAACCTAATTACTAGATTCAACATCTAGAACATATACTTCTATTTCAATGCATGCTCAGTTTTATATATTCCTAATATACATGCTTCTAATTTATTGAATGATTTTTCTAGTTCCAAATACGAGGGTTTCAAGGAATCTTATGCATTAGATAGATCAGTATGCTTCTTATTTAATGCGTCATATTTGTTAAGAGAGTTGATATTTGCATGTTTTACATTCTTGCAACTTTTAAAGTTTTGATGATTCCAAATATTATTGTTTTAAAGTTTTATTTTCTCCTAACACTTTTTAGAAGAATTATTTTTGCTCTTGTGTGGACTAACATTTCAGGATAATCGAACTCCAGACCAATGAAGACTTCAAATCAAAATTTAGTATACATGAGATAATTTATAAATTGAAGCTTGTACTTTTCATTGTATTGAGTTTGAGAGGGAGTGATTGTAATTAAGTAACTTAGCACACACACATACACACACACACATACACTTGGGTAGATCTTTAAAAAATCTTACCGATCGTACGGGACAAACCAGATTCGTACAGGATTATCAAATCAGTTATCCCCTTGGAAGAGCAATGGAATGAACAAGAAGTGAGAAAATTTTTCTAAGTCCTGATCATCTAGATGAATTTTTCTATTCATCTCAGGATGAAATGCTCTCTGGAAAATTTTTGTCCAGATGAAATCCTATTTGTAAAAGGATGAAATATTCTATGAAAAATTTTCATCCAGACGAACTTCTATTCGTCCCAGGACGAAATTCTCTCTAATTTTTTTTAGACAAAATTCTATATTTGGTCCAGGACGAAATGCTCTATGTAAAAGTTTCATTCAGACAAACTCTAATTCATCCCAGGATGAAATACTCTGTGGAAAATTTTCATTCAGACGAGCTCCTATTTGGCCCAGGATGAAATGCTCTCTGTAAAAGTTTTATCCAGATAAACTCCTATTCGTCCCAGGACAAAAATTCTCTATCCTTTCAAATTTTTGATAACGTCCTACAGTTTGTTGAAACCGACCCATGGTATAACTGTTCGTATTGGATGAACTTAGTTCATACGGGATGATAATCGGGTATGAAGTCAGTTCGTACTAATATACTTGGGTTCGTATGCAATTGATTTAAGTAAATTCATCTAGGACTCTCCATGATCATACGAGATGATCCACTATGTACAGACTTGAAAATCAGCAGTTTTTGGACGGTTTGTGTCTTTCGTATATAAAGTCCAATTAAAGCTGCCTCTTAATCTTTTTGCCTACTGATCTTCATGCCAACAGAAGGGAGACTAAAAAAGAGAGTGTGAGAGAGTACTGTTTAAAGGAGGATTCTTACTATTGGAGCGTGAAGGATTTAGTTGGTACTCAAAGGTAAGAATCTCTACTTGTATTTTTGATTACTTCAATCTTTTCTTTCTTCCTAGATTTCTTGTGAGAAGATCTGTCAAGGAGATCCGGTTCTCTAACGACACTTAGAAAGTGTAAACAACCAAAGGGTTCTCTGCCCATACTTGGAGAGTGTGAAAGGACGAAGGGTTCTATGCCTACACCGAGAGAGTGTGAAAGGATGAAGGATTCTCTGCCTACACCAGGAGAGTGTGAATGGATGAAGGGTTCTCTGCCAACACTGGGAAGAGTGTAAAAGGATGACGATTCTCTATCACACCGGGTAGTAGTGGAAGAGAGTTATGTAAAGGTTTCTCCGCCTTGCTGTGGGTGCAAAAGGAGAGTCACTAGTGGTATTAGTGCAATACACGGAGGGTGCCTCTGGGGAGTGGATGTAGGTCGTATTTGACCGAACCACTATAAATCTTGTGTCTTTTTATTTTCTACTGCCTTTTAATTTTTACTATTTAACTTGTGGTTGAAAAACCTTTTTCTACAAAATTCATAAAAGTAAATTTTTGGTATAAAATTTTAAAAGGGGGTAAATTTTTTTTTTTTACCAATTCACCCCCCTCTTGGTTAGCTGCTGGGACATAAGCTTAGGTTTAACAACCTAATTCATATTGAACAAGTTTCAACAAGTGGTATCAGAGCTTTATTTCAAAATCATAAGTTTAGACTACTTTTTGATTAACTTAGATGGCTACATTTGGAAATCGAAATATACCTGAGGGTTACTCTATAACTAGACCTCTATTGTTCAATAATATTCCTTTTGATTTTTGGAAAACACGCATGTCTACATTTTTTCTATCATTTGATTATCGTTTGTGGATCTTAGTTCAGGAAGGGTATACAAAACCAACTAGACTAGTTGACGGAGTTAAAGTTGAAACACCTTTTGTGGACTGGATAGTAGAAGAATGTGAGTTAACACAACTAAATGCTAAATGCTTAAATAGTTTCTTTTGTGCATTTAAATCAGAAGATTATATGCGGGTTTCTACTTGCAAGAGTAGAAAGGACATATGGGAAATACTTTATATAACATATGAGGGGACTAATGAGGTTAAGCAATCTAGACTTAATATCTTATTGCATGAATATGAATTGTTTCGCATGAAACCAAATGAATCCATTTCTGATATGTACATAAGATTCACATAAATAGTCACCTTTTTACATGCTTTGGGTTGGGAACTAACAAATGCTGAAATGGTTAATAAGATACTTCATTGTTTGCCTACTGCTTATGATGCTAAAATTTCTGCAATTATAGAGTCTAAAGATATAAACATTTACTCTATTGTCAATCTTCTTGGATCACTAATTGCTTACGAGAAAGGAGTTAGCCATAGAAAGATTGATGTAGGTGAACCACGAAGGGAGAAGAACATAGCACTAAAAGTGGAGGAATCTGAGAGTGAACACTCACAACTCGAGGATGAAGATGACATCGCATTAATGACGAGACAATTCAGAAGCTTTCTAAAGAGGAAGCAGAAGAGATGCCAATAATAGAATAGAGGTCAATTTAATAGGATATCAAGATTTCAAATGATGTTATTTTCTATGATTGTAGGAAACCTAGACATATTAAGATAGATTGCCTAAAACTCAAAGCCACTCATAGCAAGGAGAAGGTAAAGGAGAAACCAATTATGAAGAAGGGTAAGAAGAAATTCCAAAGAGCTTTCTGGGCGGACTCAGCTTCGGACTCGTCAGAGATGGAAAAGGAAGAGGAAGTCACTAATATATGCTTAATGGTCGATAATCTTGATCAGTCAGATCAAGAAGAATACTAGTTTAAGCTTAGAATTTCAAGAACTACAAAAGCAACATGAAATCCTTAGGAAGGATCATGCTTTAACTGATGACAACCACATGAAATTACTTGATGAATTTGATGACTTGAATAAAAATCATGAAATGTTAAAGACATCCTTTGCAGAACTTCAAATTGAAATCAAGAATAATAAGGATGAGTGAGAGAGCAAATATATAGAATCAATTATACAAATCAAATTTTAGAAGATATGAATTCATTTTATAAATTGAAGATAAAAGCTCTCGAGGATAATAGGATACCCCCTAAATTTGAAGATTTCACTAATCTTATTTCGTATCCTAAATTTATGCAATTCCTAAATAGATAAACAAATAGTAGAATACTTAGGAATCCTTTTCCAAAAGTCAAATATAATAATTATGGATTGATTGGACACATAGCTCACACCTGTACTTTGAAGAAGAAATAGACCTATCAATATAAGACCCGACCCGAACACGACCCAAAATGTTTTGGTTTGGGTTGACCCGAACCCTAAGTGGGTCGGGTTTGGGTCCGAAAAACTGACCCGTTTCCAAAAATGGGTTAGGTTCGGGTTAACCTGACAGGTTACTGGGTCAACCCAAAAACCTATTTATTTTTAAAAAAATTGAATTTCCCAGTGCCCTCGCCCGCTGCCCGCTGCCCCCGCCCGCACTGCTCGTTGCCCCGCACTGGTGCCCGCCTTCTCCGTTGGCCGCTGGCCTGTGCGTCCGCTGTCGCATTGCCGTGCCGGTGCTCTGTCTCACCAGGCGAGAAGGCCAGTGCTTGTGCCGTACAATTCCATGATGGCACGGCCATTCCACAAAACTTCCAGTGGCGGCGAGGCTTCTGCTGTAGCCGTTGTCGGCCCACTTTCGAGTCTGCGGGTCAGGTCGGGTTGACCCAAACCTGAAGCTGGTCTGGTTTGCGTCAAAAAAATCGACCAATTTTCAAAAATAGGTCGGGTTGACATGAACCCGAATGGTGCCGGGTCATCTGAGATCGACCCGAACCCGGCCCGTGACCCGAAATTGATAGGTCTAAGAAGAAAACTTATTTGGTGTGGAAACCTAAGATGCATAAACCTAGACATATCATACATGCATCTCTTTATAAATTACCAAAAGGAGAACCCAAACTTGTTTGGGTTCCCAGGTCTAATGTTTAATAATCTTGTAGGGTCGCTCTCACATAAGACCTCGTGAGAGCATATGGTACCTAGACAGCGGATGTTGAAAGCATATGACTGGAGATATTGCACAATTAATATCGCTGGAAGCCGGGAGTGGAGGCAAGGTTACACTTGGAGATAACACCATAAGGAAGGTGGTTGGGTCAGGTGTGATTGGAAATCTTGAGAACATTTTTATTGAGAATGTGCTATTAGTTGAAGGCTTAAAGCATAATTTGTTAAGTATTAGCCATCTATGTGATAAAGGATACACCATTAAATTTTTTCCTAATAGTTACATATTAATCCTAAATGGTATTGATGTTTTGCATGGTTTGAGGGTAAATAATATTTATATGCTAGATTTAAATTGTATCAAAACTCATACTACTTTTTTCTTAAAAAGAATTTTTAATGAGTCATGGCTTTGACATAGGAGACTTTGTCACTCTAGCATGAAAAAACTTAGGAGGATAACCCAGAAGAACTTAGTGGGAGGTGTACCAAAAATAAACCTCACTAAGGATCACCTTTGCAATACATGTCAATTAGGAAAATAGGTGAAGTCCTCTTTTCAGTCTAATAAGGATCTTAGAACCAATAAATTATTTGAGATTTTACATATGGATCTTTTTGGACTAGTTGAAACTGCAAGTCTAGGAGGGAAGGTATATGGATTTGTGATAGTAGATGATTTTGCAAGATTCACATGGGTTAAATTTTTATATCATAAGAGTGACTCTTTTGAAGAGTTTAGAGATTTTTTGACTTGGATTCAAAAGAAACTAGTATGTGAGATTTTGACGATTAAAAGTGATCACGGTGGAGAATTTAAAAAAGAGAAATTTGAGAATTTTTGTAAGGAAAAAGGGATAGATCACAATTTTTCTACACCTAGAACCCCTCAGCAGAACGGGGTAGTCGAAAGAAAGAACAAAACATTAATAGAAGCCGCTGGAGCCATGTTTGCAGAATATTCACTTCCAAAATATTTTGGGCTGAAGCAGTTAGCATGACATCTTATGTTCTGAATAGGGTGAACATCAGATTGAACTTGAATAAAATACCTTATGAGTTACTTAAGGGGAGAACACCTAATTTATCACATTTGCATGTTTTTAGATGTAAGGTGTTCATACATAATAATGAAAAATCTGCCTTAGAAAAATTTGATCCAAAATTTGATGAAGAATTTTTCTTGTATACTCTAGTGTTAAAAAATCTTATAGGGTATTCAATAAAAGCACTTTGGTAGTTGAGGAGACCACACATGTTGTATTTGATGAATCTAGAATTTTGGAAGTGCTGATTGTTAAAGAGAATGAGATATAAATTGACTCCCAAAAGATTGAGAAAATAAATTTGGATGAAAATTTGGAGATAGAAAACCCTTTACCTAGAGATTTGAGATTTTTTAAAAACCACCCATAGGAATTGATTATAGGTGAACCTAGTGAGGGTATTAGGACTAAGCATGGACTGAACAAAGAAGACAATCATTCAGCATTTATTTCTATGATAGAACCCATAAATATTGAACACGCACTTTCAGATAAATTTTGGATTTTGATAATGCAAGAAGAATTGAATCAATTTATATGAAATAAAGTTTGGAAATTAATTACAAAGCCAAAGGATGAAAGTGTAATTGAGACTAAGTGAGTATTGAAAAACAAAATGAATGACTCAGGAGTAGTTATTAGAAATAAGGCTAGATTGGTGGCTAAGAAGTATAATCAGATTGAAGGAATTGATTTTGAGGATACTTTTTCCCCTGTAGTTAGACTTGAAGCAATTAGGGTTTTGTTAGCATTTGCCTATTTTAGAGGATTTAAGTTATATCAAATGGATGTTAAAAGTGCCTTTTTGAATGGGGTGACTCAAGAGGATATTTTTGTAGAATAACCTCCATGCTTAGAGAATTCAAAATATTCAAATTATATTTTCAAATAAAAAAAAGGCATTATACGGATTGAAACGGGCACCTAGGGCTTGGTATAAGAGGTTGAGCACCTTTCTACTTGAGAGATCTTTTGAAAAAGGAAGTGTGGACTCAACTCTCTTTTTGAAGAAATTGGGAGAAAATATACTCATTATATAAATTTATATTGATGACATCATCTTTGGATCTAATGGTAAATGTTTTTGTGATGAATTTTCTAAAATAATGAGTAGTGAATTTGAGATGAGTCTAATGGAAGATTTGAGTTACTTTCTAGGCTTTAGCATTAGGAAAATTGAGGATAGTATATTTCTTAGTTAGTCGAAGTATATTAAGGACATCCTCAAAAAATATAAAATGGATAATGCTAAACTTGTTAGTACTCCTATGAGTTCTATAGTTCAGTTAGATAAGGACCCAAAGGAAAAATCTATTGATCAAAAGAAATTTAGAGGAATTATCAGATCTTTGCTTTACTTGATAGCTAGCAGACTCGATATTTTGTTTAGTGTTTGTTTGTGTGCTAGATTTCAATAAGGTCCAAAAGAATCACATTTGACAGCAGTGAAAAGGATTTTGAGATATCTCTTAGGAACTTAAAACTTTAGAATTTGGTATCCTAAGTTTAGCTCTTCATTTGAAATAATTGGATATTCAGATTCAGACTTTATAGGTTGTAGGATTAATAGAAAGTGTACTTATGGAATATGTCAATTTATTAGAAATTTTTTAGTCTCCTTGTCCAGTAGAAAATAGAATTTCGCAGCCCTATTTATTGCTGAAGCTGAATATAATGCCTTAGGATGTTGTGTGGCACAAGTACTTTGGTTGAAATAATAGTTGATTGATTTAGGATTAACAATAGGCACAATTCCCATTTATTATGTAACACTAGTGCCATTTGTATTTCTAAAAGTCCTATTCAACATTCAAGAACCCAACATATTGACATCAGACATCATTTCATAAGAGATCATGTATCCAAAGGAGAAATTGAAATCAATCATGTTTCAACTGAAAATCAACTTGCAGATATTTTTACAAGACCACTAGCCTTTGAATTTCAATACATTAAAAACAAGGCTTGGTGTAATTGATTTGAATGCTCACTGAAAGTTTCTGCAACATTGATATATGTTTTTGTGAGTATGTTTTTGATTTTACTTCTGTGTTTTTTTTCTATTTTTTTGCGTGTTTGCTTTTGTGATTTTTGTCAAATTTTTTGTGTTTTCAAAATATTTTCACATTGAAATTCATATTTTTGAGCAATCTTACGAAAGTTTCTAAGTGTGACATTTGTCTGTATGAAATTTATTTCGTACTTGATGAATCCTGTAGCGCATCAAACGTTGAGTTAAACGGCATGTGTGTAGTTTTTAGTTATTTTAAAAGTTCATCTGTACGATCCAAGGATCGTCTAGATGATGTGTATTCATTTATATGTACGCATGTAGATGGTTATACTGATAGAAATAGTTTTTATTTCTGATCGTACATATGAACCTGTAGCTCGTACATAAAAACACATGGAATTCTAAGCTGGGGATGATTCAAACAGTTATAAAAATAATCTTAAATAATGTATCATCCCGAACGAACACCTATTTGTCTGTACGATTGTTTGGTCAAAAAGTCTGTATGAAAGGATGCCTCGTAACTTGTATGATAACAAAAAATCATTTCATTTTAAACGCATGCATTCGTACATTCAAAAATTTATTTTGTACGTACGAACACAAACATCGTATGTGACGAATCCCTTTTTGTCTATACAAAAAGTCATTTTTCTTTAATTAGAAGGGCTTTAGAACTCAAATTTCATTATGTTCAAAAGCTTTTTCTAACCTTCTTTTCCCTCAATCTTTCATTGGCAAGCTTAAGCAAAAGGACTAGAAATGCTAAGGAACTCACCAAGTGACCTTCGTCTAGGAATGCCAATGAAAGTTTCCTATCCAAAGAAAATGAATAATCTTTTCCTAGGTTTGTTTTGACAAAAAATCACCCCTTCTAGAGTTCTTATTCAGGAGAACACTATCTATCAAGTAAAGCCACTTTTTGCCTATACCCAATTCACTTTTATCCTCACTCTGATTCACTCTTATAACAAGAAAACTTTCTACTATTTTCTTGCAAACATGACTTTTAACTCTGATCAAAATAGAGTTAGATCCTATGTTCTGGAGAAGCATGTAGAAATAACAAAGGAAGATATGGGGATATTTTTAAATTTGAGAACTGAAGGAGTAAGAGCCCACACCTTGACTTCTGCTTCAAACTTTGATTGGACTGAGATAAACTGAGTTGTTAGAGGGGTTAGACAACTATGTCATTTGCCTAGGGTAAACACCTTACAATAAGATTCTAGGATTATCTAGCATGTTCTTAGGACTTCTATCATTCCAAAAGTTGGTGATCGAATAAATATCACTCCTTTTCTTTCCACCGTAACTTATCTGATCATTACAGGCCAACCTTTTGACGAAGCCCAACTCATTCTTGACTACCTTTATGGGCTTTCTAAAATTTGACATGTATCCCATAAGAGAAAGAAGAACTTAGCTTTAGGACACCTTGTGACATATTTTCTTGAAAATAAGTATGATTTAGTTTATCCTGATGTGACACATCTAGAAGAGCTCATCTTCTATAATGATGGTTCATTTCAAGCTATCTTTGCTAAACATGATGAAGGTATTGACACTGAGGGAGAGAAGAGAACACCTGCACCTGCGCCTGCTGGTAGACCAGACTTTCAGGAGATGGTTCATCGTTTTAATCATCCCAAGAGTCACTTTGATCGATGCTTTCATTAAATTGAGACTCATCTACAGAAGCAGGATGAGCAGTACCAGCAGGACTTGGGCTGGATACGAGGTTAATTCGACTCTGTGAGCTCAAATATGGCTATGATGAGTAACTATTTTAATTTCTTCAACCAGCCATCTCCCCCAGATCAGGGCTCCTTAGAATGATGACTGTACTTCTTTTGTGATTGTCGATGTTGTACTTGTGATGTGATCTGATGATGTTTGGAGTTTTTGTAACCATTTTTTGTTTGTGTTTTTTATTAGTTGTTTTTATTTTCATGTTTAATTGATATTAACCACGATTAAATTTATTATGATTTACCTTGATATCAATAAAATTTATCTTATACTATTTTTAGTTATTTTTACCTTGGATACGATCACATCGATCGGGACAATCACAGGTTCGGTCAGGAAGATGGCCTGGATGATTAACATCAGCTAGACTCTATTCCGGGTGATGATCAGGATGATTGTACTTAGATTTGAACTAAACATCCAGGATGATATTGTATTAGCCTGGACGATGTAACCAATTTTCTTCTGATCATCCCAAATCGTCCCGACTGATTGTGCTTATTTTTGTACTGATCGGCCAGGATGATATTCCTATCAGCCTGGACGATAAAGTCGGCAAGTTGCATTACTGAGCTCATTTTGAGATCTTCTATTTAAGCTTTTGACAAGGCACTTTTTTAAGTGTCTTTGGCAGCCATTTTAGATTCGTTCTTCTGGGGGAAACTTGAAGAGAGAGCTTAAAAGGGAGTGAGGAAAGGGTGAAGTTTGAGAGAGGGAAAAGATCATGTGAGGGGGACTAAAGGGAGTGTGGAGGGGGATTTCACATGGCTGCTCTGACAAGATTGCACCTTAATACCATCGAATTCAAGGCTTGTCTTGAGGGAAGTTCACAGAAGAAGAAGATCTCTTTGGTGTCAAAGGACTCGATGACTCCGCCGCACCGGGGAAGGTGGAAGTGATTTTGAAAGGGCTTCTACGCCTAGCTGTGGGGGCTGAAGGAGAGAAACTTAGTTTAGTGCAATACTCGGAGGGTGGCTCCGAGGAGTGGACGTAGGTCAAGGTTTGACCAAACCACTATAAATCTGGTGTGTTCTTTCCTTTATTATTTCCGCATTTAATTTCCGCATTGTGTTTTCTCTGTGGTGAATCTTGGTTTGTGTTTTTGATCGAAAGATTTATTTTAAAATATCGATTCACCCCTTTTTGGTTAGCCTTAGGACTAGTTTATAAGGGCCTAACATCCCTAACAAACTTTCAATATTTATCGTTCATCCCAGGATGATCGGCTCTGTATTTGCCAAATAAATTATTCATCCAGATGATATTTATCATTCATCCCAGGATGATCGACTCTATTTTTTCCCAAATGAATTATTCATCCATATAATATTTATTATTCATCCCAGGATGATCAGCTTTATATTTACCAAATAAACTATTCATCCAGATGATATTTATCGTTCGTCCTAGGATGATCGGCTTTGGATTTGACAAATAAACTCTTCATCTAGATGATATTTTCCAAATGTCCTATGATGATCTTCTCTATTCTATAAACATGTAGTCAGTCCTGCATTTTTGTACCAACAAACTTTAGGAATAATTGTTCGTACTGGTGAACACGTTCATATGGGATGATGATCAGGTATGAAGGCAGTTTGTACCAATTTACATTGTATTCGTACGCAACAATTTTTTATATTGTTCATACGTACAAAATTTAATCATACGGGACAATCATGGACGGTCAAAAATTGAAAATTGCAATTTTTTGGATGGTTATTTTTGTCTTTTCTATAAAAGGTCTACTTAAGACTGTCATGAAATCTTTTTGTCACTTGGTCTTCATGAATACTAAAGGAAATTTGAAGGAGAGAGTGAGAGAGTGTGTTTGAAGTAGAGAGTGAGATAGAGTGTATGAAGGAGATTTCTTACTATTGAAGCATGAAGGATTCACTTGTCTACTCAAAGGTAAGGATCTTTATGTGTACTTTATGATTTCTTCACTCTTTTATCTTGTCCTTTTAGATTTCTCATGAGAAGGTCTTTCAAGAAGATCCGGTTCTTTGCTTACACTCTAGGAGTGTGAACAGCCAAAAGGTTCTCTGCCTATACTTGGAGAGTGTGAATAAGGGAAGGTTCTCTACCTACACTTGGAGAGTATGAATAACGAAAGGTTCTCTGCCTACACTTGGAGAGTGTGAACTACGGAAGATTCTTTGCCTATACTTAGAGAGTGTGAATAGTGGAAGGTTCTCTGCTGGCACTTGGAGGGTGTAAAAGGAGGACGGTTCTCTACTGCATCGGGTAATGGTGAAAGAGAGATTTTGTGAAGGTTTCTCCTCCTTGCTGTGGGGGCAAAAGGAGAGACACTAGTGGTAATAGTGTAATACCTGAAGTGGGAGACTTCAGGGAGTGGATGTAGGTCGTGTTTGATATATATATATATATATATATATATATATAAAAAAAATAATAATAATAATAATAATAATAAATTCAATTATCATGAGATAGCATGGTATGAAATCAAATTATATTTGTTATCATTAAAATCACAAGACTTGGTCCAAATTTGTAATAATATATCCCTTTTTATGATAGCAAACATTATTGGTTTATATTTCAAAATTCTTTCAAAAAGAAGGTGGTGTTGGTTTTTTTAATTATTTTATTTTATTTTATTTTTTAAGGAAAAAAAAACACATAAAAACATAATACATAGTATTAAGAGATAAATATGGAATTAAATATTTTAGAATAAAATACAATATACCAATAACATGCTACTTCTCCTTTTAACATCACAAAAAAGAGGAAACAACAACAAATATAAAAAAATTATAAACAACAAAAGTATAAGAGTAAACAACGATCATAAAATAAAACAAACAATAAAAACTAGAATTACTTGTGGAGTGAGGCAAATTGGTTAACTTCTCCTTCACATGTGTATAAGGAGGGGAATGCTTGTGCCGAATAGCTTGCTATTTTGGGGTTTGGATTGTTTCACTGATATTTTTACTATGAACTTACCTTTTCCTTTAAAATAGATTTTTTTAGATTAGATAAAATTGGTATTCCATATGTTAAGAGTTTAATGTGGTTGGGTGGATGGAGCTTATGTTTAGCTTGGGGGATGCCTCATGTTTGGTCTGCTAGAGGATTTTACTGATGGGGTTTCTCTAGAACATTTCTATTTTTACTGGGTTTGGTGGCCCCATGTTCTATAGATTTGGCTTCCAGGTGTTTGGAAGCCCTGATTTTCAAGTGGTATTATGCTTGGACTTTTGGTTATGTTATCTGGTTCCTTTGAGTTGGGTATCCTTGCAGTTTAAGTTTTCCATTTGGGATTTTTTTTACTATCAATTGTCTTTTTATGTACTTTTTCTAGTTTGGAAATTTGAGATTTGAATTTTGTTAACCCTAGCTCAAGCTCCTTATAGGTTAAAGTCTTTTTAAATAAAAAAATCTAAATATATATAAGAGAATAGCATCGGAAAGTAATAAATTAAGAATCATGATTTTCAAATATAAGTGTAGATGATATCAATTGGTACATGAATTCTTCTAAGATTAAAAGATTAAAAAAAAGGGAAGCTAACTCATTTTGCACTCATTATGTTTCTTTTATCAGTTTTTGGCAAACCTTATGCATCTTTTAGTTTTTTATACACTTTGTGCATCTTACAATTATTTTGTAGACTTTATACATCTTTTAAAATTTTTGGCTCATTTTGTGTCACTTTTCATTTTTGCAAACTTGTTTCCTTTATAAATTCTACACAAAAAATCCTCTAAGTTGTGAGATTATCTTCCAAATATAAGAGAAGAAAAATTTACTCTCTTATATAAGGAAGTGTAAACCATAAATGAAAACCCAATCCATATGATTGAGACTAACAACTTGATTAATAAAATTTGAAGGAGATTCATTGACTTGTAAAAGTATTCATATGAGATAAATGATTGTACGATGATGAAGAAGATCTCTATTTCTAAGCCTATTTTTTAATTTGGAATTGATTTTGATTCAAAAAGAAATTGCACCACTAAAGGAGTTAGGGGAAGAGGGATAATCACCAATTTTTCTTCGTTTAACAATTTTAGATAAGTCAATCACTACTTACATAAGATAATAAAAAAAATAAGGTAAGATTTTCATTTAAAGAAAAAATTCAACTACTAAAGTGAGCATTGATCATATTCATAAATTTTAAAACTTTTTTTAAAAGAATGATATAAAAAAATAAACAAGCACATGCATGAAAGCAAGGCATAAAACACTGAAAGATAGAATAAAAAACAAAAACACATGATTGGAAAATTGGGAATTTTTAAAGCTTGGGGGTTATTTAGCACACAAATCTTATTTTATTACCCCATTATGAAAGGCACTTTTAACATCCATTTGGTACAATTTGAATCCCTTAAAGCAGATAAAAGCTAGTAGCACCCTTATGACTTATAATCTAGTTATAGGAGAAAAAGTCTCTTCAAAGTCAATTCCTTGTATCTGGTTGTACCCCTTAGCCACTAATCTTGCTTTGTTTCTTACCACTACAGTAGAGTCATTCATTTTATTTTTGAAATCTCATTTTGTTCCAACAATACTCTAGTCTTTAGGTCTTTTAACTAGCTCCCAAATATTATTTCTAACAAATTAATTCAATTTTTCTTGCATGGTTGAGATCCATAATTCATTAGATAGTTCCTGATTTATGTTTATGGGTTGAATCATTGAGATAAAGGCAAAGTTGTTAACTTCTTTTCTAAGTCTATACCTAGTTCTAGCACCTTTAGATGGGTCTCTTAACATCAGTTCTTTAGGATGACTTGAAAGTTATCTCCATTCTCTAGGTAGTGAATTTTTAGGTTCTGCCCTTTCTTCCAAATTTATAGATTCTACTCCTTGGATGACTTCAACCACTTCTTCTTCTTCTACCATCGATCCTCTAGAATTAGAAGATTTATTAGATTCTATAAGAGTGGTCTCCTCTACCACCAGTATCCTTTTATTGAAAACTCTATAGGATTTTCCAACATTTTAGTATCCTAGAAAAACTCTTTCATCCATTTTGGCATCAAACTTTCCTAATAAAGATTTTTGATTATTTAGAATGAATACTTTACATCAAAAGACATGATCATGAGAGAGGTTGGGTGTCATACTCGTAAGAATTTCATAGGGTTTCTTGTTTAGCACAGATCTAACATTAACTCATTTAGAATGAAACAAACTATATTTACTTCTTCTACCAAGAAATATTTAGGAAATGTGTATTTAGCTAACATATCACAAGTAGCTTCTTCTAAGATTATGTTCTTTCTTTCAGCAATCCCGTTCTACTAACGAGTTCTAGGAGCTGAAAAGTTGTGATCTATTCCTTGCTCTTTATTGACCTCATTTTGGTATGAGGTCATCAAGGCCTATCTAAACTCTTGCTTGGTGATCCTAGGATTAAATTTTGTCCACTTATTAATAAAAGAAGTCCCAATCAAATTTCAATCTAGCCTCCAATTTAATTTCCACTCCAGACTTCTATCATATCTATATTCATAGTTCAATTTAATGTTTAATTAGGTCTTGGTCTTACCCAATCAAACCTAGTCATTTATGTGATTATGGTAGATTTGGATACTCCAAATCTCACACAATCAAACTTAGAATCCAGCTAAAGCCTATATTTCCAATTCTAAACCTTAGGCTAAGAGTCTAAGTCCTGAAACCAATCCTAAGAGAATTTTCTATCACATGGAAATCTAGTCAAATGACATCTGATTTGTGATATGTTAGTTGCATATTGACATGGCATAAATCTAGCATCAACTTGCCAAATTTGAACTCATTTGAAGGTCTAATCCTAGAAGCCAGGTTGATTTCTAAAGGTTGTAAAACTTTTAAATATTTATAGCATATGCCACTGAATTTATCACCTTGTGGAAATTGACCTTGGGACCTTCCCCAAACTCCTTGACAATGCCTATAGCTTTCATTATCACTTGTTGACTAGAATCCTACACTTTGCTGGACCAAATTTGATCAGAGTTGACTGGAGGTCAAAATGACCAAAATGCTTATTAAAGGGATTTTGGCCAATACTTAACATGGTTCAATCTCTTTAATCCTTGAGACCTCATCCAATAAATCCCAAATGTCATTTGAGATCCATTAGGCCTAGACTCAGGTTTTAGTTTGACTTTGTTAACCATGTCAATTATGTTTGACCAAAACACCCTTTAAGGGTTCAAACACCCATTTTGGACGAAAACACCCCAATAGTCTATGAAACCATCTCTAAAAGATTTCTTTAATCATTTCAAATTTATTAAACCCAAATCCTATCATTGGATCAACCTGGTTGACCAAGTCAACCTATGTTGACCAAACCAAACATAAACTATATGCTCACTTAATTCAACTTCAAATATTTTCCAAGCTCAGTCAAACCCCTTTGAACATCTCTCCTAGTGATTTGGACTTGACTGGATATGTTGATCTAGTCAATAGTTGACTTGGTCAACTCAATCAAAGTTTGGTCAAACTGGTTTTATTTGAGCCAATCCTCCTATTCACTTAAATAAGACCCATCCAAACTCCATCAAACCTCCAGATTTATTCCATTTCATGGCTTAAATATGCCTTAACCATAGGAGAATCATAATCTATTAACTTTGACCAAGTCAACTTAAATGCTTGGTCAAATCCCTTACCTTTGGTTAAATCACCATATATATTTTTTCAAACCCTTGTTAAGATATTAGTCATATCTCATGCTAAAGTTTCAATGTGCTTGAGCTCCTTATGAGTCAAACCATAATGAAGGTGATTTAATCAACTTGTTAAATTTAATCAAACTCAATACACTTGGTCCAATCATAATTATCTAGTACCTATAAAGCTTCAAATTGATTACAAACATACCCTAACTATTGATGAATCAAATCTAAGTAGATTTGACTAAGTCAACTTACAATAACTTGATCAAACCTCTTTCTCCATTCACTAACACTTTCATATATGCATTCCATCTCTTCGAACACCCTTGGATTTAACTCACTACCAAACTTAAACTTCCCAAGTGCCACCTCATTCCACTGTGACCAGTTAACTGCTCAAAGAAGTCTATCCAAGCTTAAAACTTTCCCATTAGTCAAACCTTATTACACTTTCAGCCCCCTCTACATTTTCTAATAAAATTCCATGGTTAAAAGCTCATCGGCGGAAAGCTTTCTAGCAAACCAAAGCCTGCTTCCATCCAGTTCAAATAAAAGTTGATTTGGATTATTTCAGACCATGATTTTAATGAGATGAGATACGTGGATAGTCTACAAGCTCAGCCATGTCTTAAACTTATCAAACTATCACTTAAATCAATTAAAACCTAAACCCTAGGGTAGAACACTTATATATTGTTTGCTATTCAATAAGTGATTTTTAAACTATGAAATCAAGCCCCAATAATTTCTATTCATATGCACATCCTAGGTTTAAAATTTCAAGCATTTTGGTTGATCCATTAGTGAGTTTGAGTCAATTTTCTCATTAGGGATTTAGTCTTATGTAAGATCCTAATGTACAAAATCTCTATAATTGATTTCTAGATCAATGGTCTAGATCTTGACGCTCCATAATCTTAGTTAATTACACATTTAATCCTGCGATCAGACTCATCATCTGACTGCATCTAAGCCCTTGATTCAGAATAGCATAGGATCAGATAAATATGCTATGTGCATTGATTGCATATTATTCAGTCCGTTGATCTTTTGATCAATAGTTTGAATTGAGCTGTACTATAATTTCTCTGATCCATAGGACTGTGCAATTGTGTTGATCTTCATCTAGCTTGATCTTTTTCATCCATCTCAAATATTTCTCAATTAGATGATTCTGCGATTGAGCTGCTCATATAAGTGAAATAACGTTCATGGTTTTGCTGATTCGCAATGATTGTCGGTGGTGCAATTATTGCCAAGAATTACACCATCAAAAAATGATTATTCTTGGTTTAGGATGGCAAACTTGAGCTTACCACATGTGTTTCCCACCACCATTTTAGTTAAATTAAATTTTAATTAAGTTTAAATTATTTTTAAGTCCAAATTCCTTTAAAAAAAGTTATTAAAATTTATTTTAATTAAAAAATATTTATTATATATCAAAATTTTTTGAAAATTAAATACTTTAATTTGAAATTAACATTAATTAAAAAAAATTTGGATATATTTTAAATTATTTTAAATATTAAATAGTTAAATTATTTTAAATAATTAGAGGATATCTCAACAACATTTTGAAGTTATTTTGATAATATTTTAAATTTTAAATTTTAAAAACTTATATTTTTTTGATAATATTTCAATTAATCTTCTATGCATTAAGAAGTCCGTTGTAGGGATAGCATTCTTCAAGAGTTTCCACCAAAAAAATGAAACACGAGGATTGAGATTCAAATTTTTAATGCAATTCTAATCCTAAATTAACATATGTTCGTTCTCTTCCCCATTAACATTAACATATCTTACCATAGCTGAAATAGTTTTTCCAAAATGATTTTTCAACAGTTCCAAAACATCTTCATGATTTTCCAGTTCAATCTTTATTTTGCAGATTACTTTCACCAGTTCATCCTGAAGAACTCCTGCAGCTTCTCTAGTATCCATTCTCTATCCAAAATAAAGCTTGACAAATTAGTTAAATTGTCAATCTCCATTGCAATGAATGTGGGCCATCTGTCCAAACTTTTATCAAGGATCCAAATATCCTTATAACATTTACTGAAGTCCCATCTTTAATACTCCACCTTATAATTTTCCTTAAAGCCTTTGCTCCAATTAGCATTAATTTCCAAGTTGAAGAAGAGTTCAACCTTCTATCATCATCCTAGACATTTTTACCATATTTAGCTGATAATGATTTAATAAGCATAGAATCTGGCTTCTTAAAAAAGTTCCAAACTAGCTTAGCTCTAAGGGGCTCCACCGTATCTACAGCTGAATGAATACCAAGACCTCCTTTGCTTTCCAGTTAGCATATATCTTTCCATCACACATAATGTAAACCGCTATCCCCATTGCTTTTATTCCATAGAAATTCCCTACACATCCTATAAAGTTTCTTCAATATACTTAACTGAACCAGAGATATAAATGTGTAGAAGACATGAATAGCTTGCAACACAGATTTGATAAGGATCACTTTGCCAGCCAAAGAGATAAACTTCTTTCCCCATATGTCCAATTTAAATGCTACTTTCTCCAAAATCTTTGAGAAGTATGTTGCCACAAGTCTTCTTAAAATAATTTTATTTCCCAAGTAATTGAGCTCTTTGATCTCCATGAACCCCATAAGATTATAGATTACCCTCCTCCTTCTTCTCTCCATATTCTTGCTATAAATAATAGAGGATTTTGAAACATTTACTTGTTGACCCGTCCAACTACAATAATCCATAGTGATTTTTTTTATTCTCTTTAGATTCTCCATTTTGGCATTAGAGAAGATCAATATGTCATCCACAAATAATAAATGCGAAATCCTTGGAGCCATAGGGGCTACTTTTAAACCCAAATTCCTTCCTTTGGACAAGAAGGCATTAGTGAGTAATTGGGAGCAAAGAATGAACAAGTAAGGAGATAAAGGGAAACCCTTCCTAAAGCTGCTCCTTCCTCTAATTCCTTCCAGATCAACTCCATTAATTTTGCACCAAGAGAAAAAAGAGTAGTCATTTTTCATTTTCTTGACTATTAATTATAAGAGAGAGAACGTCTGGGATTTTCTAGAGAGAAAATCGCCTTTTTCAAATTTTCTGTTCCCGCGTTTGTCTACGGTGGGAGGCACAGTCATCGGATGATGATCGGAGTTCCTTGTTGATTGTTATGGCTACTCTGCAACCTCCTATAGCGACTCAGAATGGTGGTAGAGGCAGAAATGGGATTGTAATCAGAGAAGGGATGAGACCTCCGTCTCGTCTGTCGGTGATCGAAGGTAAGGGAAAGAAGGTGATTATGGAAGATGAAGCAAAAGTGAGAGGTGATGATCGAGCACGGGCAAGTATTTTGAATCTTGATTTTAATAAATCTGGAATTGATTCGTCGATGGATGGTGATTCTGCTAGTATTCGTGGTTCGAAAGAGGATCGGGATTCTTGCAAGTTTCAAGAATGTGTGAAAGAGCTTGATCTTGGTAATAATCATGGTGTGGATATGGAAGCTGAAGGATTGGTAACGGATAATGCAAAAATAGAAGGATGGAATGAGGTGGGCAATGCGTGGTCCAAGCCGAAGCACATCAAGATGGAATGGAACCGAGAAAAAGTTGAACTTTCTGAGGATGGGGTTGCTTTTTTGCTGAATTCAGAGATGGAGGAGAAAAATAAGCATGTTTTGAGAAATTCTGTGGTTATTAAAGTTTTGGGTAGCAATGTGCCATTCCCAATGTGTAGCTTTGAGCTAAGGAGACAATGGAGCAAGTATGGAGGTTTTCATTTAACCTCAATAGGTATGGATTGGATCCTTTGTTCTTTCAAGATGGAAGAGGCTGTGGAGAAAGTACTCAATGGTGGACCATGGTTTATCGGAGGGAACATTGTTGGTATGGATAGGTGGAATGCTGAGTTTGATCCTTATTCTTTCAAGGGTATCACCGCTCCTATATGGATTCAATTCCCCTGTTTGCCACTGTATTGCTGGGATGAAGACAACTTATCAAGAATTGCATCTCGGTTTGGGACGCCGATGTATATTGATGGTAATACATTCCGTTGGGGGAAGAGGGAGTTCGCTCGGATATGTGTTAAAATTGATTTGGAAAAGAAATTACCAAATGGAGTATGGGTGGAAGGCTCAGCGGGCAGGTTTTTTCAGCGGGTGGAATATGAGAAGGTGGATTTGCTTTGTTATCATTGTGGCTGTGTGGGTCACAATAAAGATGAATGCCCTGATGAGGTTGCCCAAGGGATTAGAGATCAGGCCTCTTCTGAAGTGGTTGTAGACGAACCCGGGAATGCCATCCCGGAAACCAGTTTTGGAATGATCAAGTCAGAATACGGCCCATGGATTCATGTTCATTTCAAAAATAATCGCTCTGTCAAGCAATGGGGAGATGGGAGAAAATTGAATGAGGAAAAGATAAATAAGATGGGTAATGTGATGCCCAAACCTATGCAGAAAGCCGATTATATTGAGCTGAAGAATGGAGTTAAACTCTGTAATTTGAATGTTAGAAATGAAAATTTGGTTGTGCAAAGTAAGGAGGAAGGTGGACAGCGGAATTATGTTAGAAACTCTCATCCTATTGAGGTTAACAATAGGTTTGATATTCTGATGATTGATTCAGGTGATGAACCCGTGAAGAAGCATGTGGAGGTTGATAATTCAGAGGCATTGGAAAGACAGGGCAATGAGAAGATTAATGAAGATGGAAACAGTGCAGCGAATTTTGGTGATATAGGTATGAAGAGCTCAGATATGATAATTCAGAATGGGAGCAGTAAGGCTAAACTTGTCAAGGAGATCAAATCTTTGGGACCTATTGAAACATATCAGAAAAAGAAGAGAAGAGATGGAAGAATGAGTTCCATGAGTGGGGAGAGTCCCCCAATCAAATCTTAATGTCTACCCTTCTTTTTTGGAATTGCAGGGGGGCTAGGAAGAGGGAGGCTGCCTTGTATCTGAAGGAGGTAGTTAGAGAACAGGATGTTTGTTTTGTTGGTCTTTTGGAGACTAAGATGTCTCATATTGGTAGGAAGGAGATTGATTATCTCATTGGGAATAATTGGGATTTTGTTCATGTCCCAGCTGCAGGCTTGGCCGGTGGTATGCTTGTGTTATGGGATAAGAGAATTGTCTCTTTTGTGGTTAGAAATACTTCTTCACAAGTAATTTTGGGGGATTTGTTGATCCCTAGTATGGGTATGTGGAAGATTGCTACGGTTTATGGGAGTCGTTGTTGTAATGAAAGAGAGGAGCTTTGGAGGCAGCTTGAAGAGAATTTGAAGGATCCTATTCCAGCTATCATTGGGGGGGATTTTAATTGTATCATGAGCAAGGAGGAGAAGAGAGGAGGTAAGAGATTTCTTTTTTCCAAAGGGCCAAGGGAGATGAAGCAATTCATGTTAAATTCAGATTTTCATGATGTTAGGAGCATTGGTCCAAAGTACACTTGGTGTAACAACAAAGAAGGAATCTCTCGGATTTGGGAAAGATTGGATAGGTGTTTGCTGAATTCTATTGCCCTTCAGAGAATCCAGACCGCTATGACTAGACATTTAGCTAGGGTAGCATCGGATCATAGTCCAATTTCCATCAAATTGGATGGGAAGATTCAAGTCAAGAGAAATAATATCAAATTTGAAGATACTTGGAGGTCTTATCCAGCGGCTAGAAGCATTGTTTTTCATTCTTGGAAGAAGAATGATTTTGGTGATCATAGTGAAATCCTTCAAAGGAAGAATTGTAGAACAATGAAGGCATTATTCTTTTGGAGTAGAAGCAAATGTAAAAATCTGAAGACCCTCAAGGATGATCTGAAAAAGGAAATCATTGAACTCCAAAATAAAGAGGCGGATGGCAGTGGCTGGACTAATGAGGATCTCATTTTGCTTAGAAGTAAAGTACATGAATTGAATGTTACTTTGAATCAGTTGGCTACATGGTGGAATCAAAGGGCAAAGGCTAGATGGCTTGAAGAAGGGGATAACAATTCAAAGATGTTCCACAACTTTGCTTCGGCTAGAAGGAATGGAAATAGAGTGGTTCAAATTATAGATGTGAATAATATAGTTCATGTTGAAGAAGAGGAAATAGAGAAGGTTTTCACTCAGTTCTTTGAAGCTAAATGGAGAAGCAGAAATTGTGAGTTAAGTGTCTGGCCCAATATATCGAAAAAGCAGAGATTAAGCCAAAGAGTTGTTGACGAATTGTGCTCGGAGTTCACGGTGGCTGAGATGCAGACTTCGGTTTTTCAGCAGGGCAACAATAGAGCACCAGGTATGGATGGAGTGACTTCTTCCTTTTATAAATGCTATTGGGATATAGTATGGAGAATATTATGGGCAGCTATTAGGAGCTTCTTGAATTCTGGCCGTATGAACAAGTCTTGGAAAGACACTCTCATTGTTTTGATTTCCAAGATCAAATGCCCGTTAACTCCATCTGATTACAGGCAGATTAGTTTATGTCAGATTAACTATAAAATTGCAGCAACTATGTTGGTCAATAGATTGAAGAAATGCATTGGTAATCTGATTACTGAGGAGCAAATGGCTTTTATGCCGGGTAGATCCATCTCTGAACATTGCTTGTTGGCTCAAGAAGTTATTCATAAGTTTAAGTCATCCAAGAACAAGAAGGGATTGATGGCCTTGAAGCTTGACATGGAGCAAGCCTATGATAGTATGGGGTGGCCAGTACTTGATCAGATCCTTAAATGGTATGGGTTTCCTTATATGTTCTCTAAACTTCTAATGGATTGTGTTGTAGGTGTGAGATTTTGTATAATGATTAATGGAAGGAATTCTGAATGGATTGATGCTCATAGTGGCTTTCGACAAGGATGCCTACTATCTCCTTATCTATTCATCATGTGCTTCCAGTTGTTGTCTAACTCGATTGAGCAGAAGGGTCATGATCTTGGTATTAGGGTCTCTCCTCGAGGCCCTAGGATTACTCATCTCTTATATGCAGATGATGTACTTCTTTTCTCTCATGTGTCCATTCCTTTAGCCAAATCATTGAAGAAGATAGTTGAAGATTTTTGCAATTGGACGGGCCAAAGAATTAATATCAATAAATCTCAGATTTTATTTGGTAAGGCAGCTGGATACACTATTAAGAAGAAGGTGACCAGATTTCTTGGCTACAAGAGTGTGAAGGAGATGAACTATCTTGGGATCAAATTGTCCTTAAGAAGATTGAAGTTGGCTGATTTCCAAGATCTACTTAGTAATGTGATGGAAAAGCTCAAAGCTTGGGGTAAGAAGACTTTATCTTTGGGAGGTAAGATTACTCTTATCTCAAGCTCCTTGTTGACTATACCAAATTTTCTCATAACCCACTCGTTAATTCCTAAGAAGTTGTTGTATGAGGTGGAGAAACTTTGTAGAAAGTTTCTTTGGCAAAAATCGGGTGGAGAGCATAGTCTACACTATGTGGCTTGGGAAGAACTATGTAAACTAAGAAGTTTAGGTGGATTGGGTCTTCAATCTCCCTTATTACGTGTTGATTCTTTAAGATCTAAGCTAGCATGGGATTTCTACCAGAAAAGTGGATCTCTCTGTTTCAGAGTTATCAAGCACAAATATGGAGAAGATTTGAGGAATGGATCACAGAAGAAATGCACGTCAAATGCTTGGAAAATCCTTTCGGATGGGGGAAGACAACTGCATAATATTACCAGATGGGCTATAGGTAATGGTAATAATATAAATGTCCTTAATGATGTTTGGGTGTTGGATATGAGCATCAACAATTGGCCAACCTTTGTAGACTGTGTTGCTTTGGAAGGGATGTATATAAGCCAACTGTTATCTGATGAGGGACAATGGAACTATTCGTTGCTTAAAGAATTTTTCCATGTAGATTTCATTATGTTGATCAGCAATGTTCAGATCGTCACTGGGATGGAGGACCGCAGAGAATTGTTATGGAAGATGTCGGGTAAGTCCATTTCTACTATGTCTTTTGAGTATAGCCTGAAGTGCAACTACAATTTTGAGTATGAGGACTACTTCACATGGTTGTTTAAGCTTAAACTAAACAAGAAAGTTGAAATTTTCTGGTGGAGACTTGGAAAGTCTGCTATTCCCACACAGGTTTTTCTGCATTACCGGAGACTTGGGTTGGATAAAAACTGTGTGAGGGGCTGTAATAGTATTGAAAGCTATGAGCCCATTATGGTACATTGCAAGTACCTGTTGGATGTTATAAAACAGATACAAGGTTGGGGCATTGGTATTCCGATTTTTCAAAATATCAACAGCAGTCTAGAGGAGATGAGGAGTTTGTCAAACCGTCAGCCTGGCAATGTGAGGATTTACTGCATTGTTGTGGACTTAAGCTGGAGAAATAGAAACTGTGTGAAGCATGGGAAAACTGCGTTACCCTCTTCTGTGACGGCTTCAAATGCTCTTGTGTTGGCTAGTATTAAACGTAGTCCTTATCTTTCAAACTGGGGATCCAATCTCCTTTGGGAGTCTCATGAGTCTTGGTGCACTCCTCCGAAAGATTGGATGAAAATTAACGTTGATGCTTCACTGTTTAGATCCCATTGTGCTGGAGTGGGGGGAATTTTTAGAGATCATAAAGGAAGGTTTATTCTTGCTTTTGGGGAAAAGAGGATTCATTGGGACATTAACAACCTTGAGATGGAGGCTGTTCTCTCGGTCAAAGACTATATTAGAAGTTGGATGCTTAAGTACAAAGGGGTAATTATTGAGAGTGATAATCTCAATGTTATTAGATCCATTCAAGCTTCTTTCAAGAAGAATAATCAGATTGTGGATAGACGGCCTTTGGAGGAGATTCTTTTTTTTAATGACTTTCATAAAGTGGCTTTTAATCATGTTCATAGAAATTGTAATAAGGTGGCCAACCTTTGTGCTACCATGGGTAGTAGTAGGAGTTTTTTCTTTGATAGTTTTTCTTTTAGTAGCATTCCTTCCTTGCTTTTATTTGCTATCAAGGAGGAATGTGATGCTTTTCATTCTTTCCAAGTGTAATTAGTTTTACTTTTCTCTCTTAATGCAAGTTTGCAAGCCTTCAAAAAAAAAAAAAATTTGCAGCAAGAATACATGATCAGTAACACACTCCATAATAAGGATAAAAAATCTTTCTGGAAAATCAAAGTAACTCAACACTTATTTAAGGGTGTTCCAAGCCATACTATCGTATGTCTGCTCCATATCCAGTTTGATTGCCACCAATCCCCTTTTAGACTTAGAGAACCTAAACTTGTGAAAAAGTTCCTAAGCTAGAAGCATATTCTCTTATAAGGCCCTCCCTTTTATGAATGCCACTTATTCCTCAGATACTAAGCAGTGAATTACTTTCATCAATCTATTTAATAAGACTTTTGCCACAATTTTGTAAATTGACATGCATAGGCTAATTGGCCTAAAATTTGAAGGAGATAGAGGATTACTTACTTTGGGTATAAGTGCCACCAATGTCTCCTTCCATTTGGAAGACATTTTACCCAAAGTAAAGCATAGTTGAATAGATTTCCACACATCCATCTCAATGATCTTCTAGTATGCTTTGAAAAAGGAATAGGTTATTCCATCCACTCCAAGAGAAATGTTTTTGCCAAGTTCTCCAATCACCTTTTCAACCTCTTCCACAGAAAAAATAGCCTCCAAGATTTCACAGTCTTCTTGCTTCAGGATGTTCCCATTTGAAGGCCAATTCTCCAATTGGTATTCCCTATGCTTCCATTTAATGTAGAAAAATTGATAAAAGATGCTCCTTATAATAACAGGATCTTCAATCAACTCTCCATCATCATTCTTCAATTGCTTGATCGAATTGCCATTCCTTCTACCATTAGCAAAGGCATAAAAGAAAGTAGAATTCGAATCCCCTTCCTTCATCCACTTGACTATAGCCCTTTGTCTCCACCATGTATTCAACCGTGCAAGAGTGCAGTTGAATTCCTTGGCTTTGGATCTAAGAAGCAGAGCTTTGCTATTCGAAAACTATTTGTCCAATGCTTCTTCAAACTGCAGCTCTTCGATCTCAACCTTCAGACTTTCCTTCAATTCTTCCAGTTTTTGATGTTTAGCCTTGCTCCAAAAAAACAAGGCTTTAAGGACCCTTGACAGTTTCTTATTAAGAGCTTCCATATCACTCCCCTCACTGGTTTTGCCCAAGAATTCTTGACCACCGAGGCTGCAGCTGAATAAGACAGCCATACATCTTCGAATTTGCAAAATCTGGTTTTATGATATTGCTGTTAAAAACAACTTAAATACAATGGGACAATGGTCAGAAGCAATTCTACTCAAATGCCTCACTGCTTCTTGATTGATCAGCTCCAAAGCTTTCGAATTCAGCATGCACCTATCCAACCTTTCCAAGATCCAAACACTTCCACTCTTATTGTTACACCATCTAAACTTAGAACCAAGAATACCCACATCATGTAGGTCATTCCTATTCATAAAAGCCTTCATTTCAAAGAGTCCATGTGAGAAGGAAAACTTCTTCCCACCTTTCTGCTCATCTTGAGAAAGAATGCAGTTGAAGTCGCCTCCTACCACAGAAGGAACCTCAGGCTTCAAAATTCCATCTAGAAAATTCCATAGTTCTCTTCTACCATGTATCTCCATGCTACCATAAATAGTAGCTACCATCCAAATGCCTTTGTTGAACACCTTTAGCTCACCAATCACACATTAGTCCGAGGTGTTTATCAATGAGAATGAAGCCACATCAGATTTCCAGATCACCAGAATTCCTCTAGATTTACCTCTAGAAGGCTGCATAAAATATTCCCAGTTCTCACCCATCAACTTACCAAATTCTTCTTTAGAAAGAGAAGCAATCTTGGTTTCAACAATACCCACAAAAAATAAAACAAAATCTTTAATATACTCCTTCAAATACAAGGAGGACTCTTTCTTATTAGCCCCCCTACAATTCCAAAAGCTAATAGAACTCATTTGGATGAGAATGGGGAAATACCCCCACCCCTTCTCTTGTTCAAACTTTTTTTAGCTTGCCTAGAAGTCAGATTTAATGGGCCCAAGTATCATAGTTCCTTTGCCAGTTTCATTTTTTGAGTAGAAGCCTTCTCGTTACTCAAAATAGTTTTCTCCTCATCTTGACTTTCATTATTCTTCTCAATGCTACCCATTGCTACTTTAACTTTTTTATTAGTTTGACAATCTTCCAGAATTTCCACTAATTCACCTTCTTCCACCTCCTCTTCTTTGTAATCATTCTGAGTTTCCACACCATTTCCTTCCTCACATAAAGAGTTAAGCAATTCAAATTTATTACCTGACGTAAATAAGGCCTCTGGGTTGATTCAATCTCTAAATTCCCCTCAAGATCCCTGGGTTCCATCAAGTTTCTGGCTTGGAAACTAACATCCATATCAGCTTCAATAGAATTCACAGCATCTTCAACTTTACTCCGAACTTTAGTAGGCTTGCTAGCTTCTTCCAATAATTTTGACTTGTCTCTTGCCAATTTACCATCTCTTAGATTGCCCAAGTTCTTGTCTCTCTCTTCCAGGTTTATCATTACACTTCCTTTTTTCATCACATTATTTGTAAATTCCGCATTAGAAGATTTCATGGATTCACCTCCCTTTGGAATGTATCTCATTTTATGCAATCCCAAGGTCCTCTTTTTATTTCTTTTATCGTTGACTAACAACCGGGAGTTTGAATCTGGACCAACCTTGGTATTAATGCCTTGCTCTATAATATTTTCTCCACATTGTCTAGTATTCTCCGCTGATCCTGTATTCTTCAAATGGCCAATACGTCCACATTCATAACAAAAGTTGGAAATTTTCTCATATACCACTTTTTGAAAACATTTTCCATTTACTCATTCCACTCATACAACAGTAGGCAATTGACGATCAAGCTGAATGCAGACACAAATCATGGCAAATTCTCTCCTCCTCCATTGGAACATACCTCCATCTATCAAAATGAGTTCTCCAATAGAGGATGCTATCCTTGAAACATTGATTTCGTTCTAACAATATAGCGACAAATTTGGCATCCAAATACAGATTGGAGAAGATAGCCCTTTGAGTTAGTTGGGATTAAATTCTGAACTCCACTTATCTAGCCCATCTATATGCCCATTGATGAACCATGGCCCTCCTGATAGAACATTCTCCATGGCCTTCTTAGAGAAGAATGAACATAAAACCCAATCAGAACCAAGGCTCATTAGATGAAATTTACCAAACTTCATCCACTAATATCTCAGCTCAGCCGCTACTAGCTGCACCAGAATACGCCTCCAAAAAACCTTCACAACAATGGAAAATTGTAACTTCTATGAATTAGCTTTAACATTACTTTCATTTGGCAAGAGTGTATTTGGGCCATGCTAATCTAGAGAGAGAAGCTCCAGCGATTTCCTAGAGAGAGAAAGTTCATCATTATTGAATTTTTTTGCTTCGCGGGCTCAATTCTGGTGGCGGGTTTGACGATTGCCGATCATTGGAGGAAGGTTTCTCCAACCTCTTTCCATCGTCTCTATGGCCTCCGGTCGGTCAGTGGGATCTGATCGATTGATGAATAAGGACATTGTGATCATGGAGGGGTTTCGACCTCCGTCTTTTCAAGAACCTAATATCAAAAGTAAAGGCAAGAAAGCTTTGGTTGATCGTTTGACTGGTGGATGTAGAGAGAATGTTAAGGCAAAAGTTTTGTCCGAATCTTTAAATCTAGAGACATCGTCTTCTGCAGGATTGATCTTGAAAGTTAATAAATTCTTAAGTAATAAGGAGAATGTCGCAGGACAAAATTTGACGGCTGATATTGAGGTCTTGGGAAATCAAGAAACGGTTAAAGGTGTTGAATCTATGGAGACCGGTGGAAATGAGGATGGTCTCGGAGATAATGAAGGGCTGAAGGAGGAGTTTATTGCAGCGTGGAAGAAACCACAACACATCAGGATTTCATTTAATAAAGATCTCGTTGGAATGTCTAAAGATGGAGTTGCCGTCAAGCTAAATGCAGATAAAGAAATTCAGAATTCTCAGGTGCTGAAGTTCTCGTTGGTTATTAAAGTTCTGGGTGACAAGATTCCTTTTCCAGTTTGTAGTGTTGAACTGAGAAGACAATGGAACAAATTGGGAAAATTTCATATGACGTCACTTGGGAGGAACTGGATTTTATGTTCTTTCAAATATAAGGAAGCGATGAATGAAGTGCTGAATGGTGGACCTTGGTATGCTGGAGGTTACTTAGTGGGGATTGAAAAATGGTCTCTGGCATTTAATCCTAATTCTTTCAAAGGAATCACTACTCCGGTGTGGATTCGTCTCCCATGTTTACCACTATACTACCGGGATAAAGAAAACATTGCTCGAATTGCTTCGAGAATAGGAGTACCTATGTTTGTTGATGGAAACTCCTTCAGATGGGGAAAATGGGAATTCGCTCGTGTTTACATAAGATTGAATCTGAAAAACAGTCTCCCAAAGGGCGTATGGATTGACGGAATTGCGAGAAGGTTCTTCCAGCAAGTTGAATATGAAAAGATTGATTTGCTCTGTTATCAGTGTGGCAAGGTGGGGCATGATAGGAAGGTGTGTCCTGAAATGTTGAAGGCTGGTATGGCTGAGAAGGTGAGCAATAAGCAGGAGGTGGTGGCTGAGATTCCTCCAGAAAATAAAACTATTGAGCAGGAGTATGGTCCTTGGATCCACGTCAGATTCAAGAACAGGAATAATAGAAGAACTAGAGTTGGGAAAGGAGGAAGGGATGAAATAATGGAGATGGAAGCTCGCAGTAAGGTGTTGGCTGCAGATCAACAGGATATAGTGGAAGCAGCTACTGATACATTGCGTGTTGATCATCCGCAGGATGATAAGAATTTATGCTCTGGTATTGAAAAGAAAATAAGGCTAAGGAGGCTAATTTTGAAATGGATAACATATTCCACATTCTTATGAATAAGGTTGAAGAGGGGGAAGTAATGATTCAGCCCAATGAGGATAGAACAGAGGATTTAAGGGAGCCAAAAGAAAATATGGTTGATCTAAAGGCTATTGAGGTACACAACAGTAATTTGGCTAAGTGCAAGTTGGCCAAGGAATTGAAATCTTTGGGCCCTGTTGAACCCGAGCATAGGAAGAAAAGAAGAGATGGGAAAGGAATCTAAATGGCGGGGACGATTTCCCTCTTTTTGATTAATGTCATCCTTGGTGTTTTGGAATTGCATGGGGGACAGAAAAAGAGAGGCCTCTTTGTATTTGAGGGAGATTGTGAGGGAGCACAATGTGGTTTTTATTGGGATTATGGAGACAAAGATTTGTAGCATTGATAGAAGAGATGTGGACTACTTTATTGGAGGTGATTGGGATTTTTTTCATCACCCAGCAGTAGGCACTTTTGGGAGAATTTTGAATGTCTGGAACAGAAATAAGGTTTCTTTTGTAGTTAAAGAGAGCTCTTCTCAAGCCATTTTTGGGATTCTTTCTACTCCCTCTATGGGGGATTGGAAGGTAGCAACTCTTTATGGGAGGTGGTGTTGTGTGGAAAGAAGGGATCTTTGGAGTTCACTTGAGAAGAATATGATGGGGTCGGGTCCATCTTTAGTGGGGGGAGATTTTAATTGCATCCTTAAGAAGGAAGAGAAGAAGGGTGGGAAGAGGTTCATCTTCTCTAGGGGGCCTAAAGAGATGAAAAATTTTATGTCTAACTCTGATTTTCATGATACAGGTTTCATTGGACCAAGTTTTACTTGGTTCAATAATAAAGATGTATCTTCGAGGATTTGGGAAAGGCTTGATAGATGTTTGGTGAATTCAGCTGCTTTGCATTTGGTCGCTTCTGGAAGAGCACGACATCTTGCTCGGGTGGCATTTGATCATAGCCCCATTGTTTATAAGATGGAAACATTGAAAATCAATAAAGATAAAAACATCAGATTTGAGGATACTTGGAGGTCGTATCCAGCTGCAAGAAGCATTGTTTATAACTCTTGGAAGAAAGTAGATTTTGGAGATGAGGTGGATATTCTTCATAGGAAGATCAAGAGGACATTGAAAGCTCTATTTTTTTGGAATAGAAATAAATGCAAGGATTTGTGCAAGTTAAGAGATGAATTAAAAAGAAATATTATGGAATTACAAGCCAAGGAAGCATCTATTACAGAGTTCTCGGTGGAAGATCTGTGTCTCCTCAGACACAAAGTACATGAGCTGAATATTACCTTTAAGAGAATTTCTACTTGGTGGAATCAACAGGCCAAGGAAAGGTGGAATGAGGAGGGTGATACAAATTCTATGTTTTTTCACAACTTTGCTTCAGCTAGAAGAGTGCAAATCTGATTAAATACATTAAGGATGGTAGTAATCTGTTAATTGACGATGATGAACGAATTGAATAGATTTTCCTTCAATTCTTTGAAGAAAAATGGAAGCATAGGGAATGTCATCTTACGGGCTGGCCTGATATTATTGCTTCACAAAGATTAAGTGAGATGGATAGAAAATTTCTTGAAACTGAATTTCTATTGGAAGAGTGCAGGGATGCGAATTTTCAACAGGGAAGTAAGAAGTCGCCTGACATTGATGGAGTCACCCCATCTTTCTTCAAAATCTATTGGAGCATTTTTGGAGAGACTGTTTGGTTGGCTATTAAGAAGTTTTTTAATACATGTGCTATGCATAAAGAGTGGAAGGATACATTGATTGTGTTGGTCCCAAAAGTGCATAATCTGTGTAACCTTTTAATTTTTGGCCTATTAGCCTCTGTCAAACTACATACAGGATTGTTGCTTCTATGCTTGTGAATAGAATAAAGAGGATTATGCATAAGATGATATCTGAGGAGCAACTAGCATTTATTCCAGGTAGATCATTGTCCGAACACTGTGTTTTGGCTCAAGAGATATTTCATAAGTTCAAAACCTCTAAGAATAAAAAAGGACTGATGGAAATAAAGCTAGATATGGAGCAGGCTTATGACAGCATGGGGTGGAGTACATTGTAGCAAATTGTCATTTGGTATGGATTTCCTATGGTTTTTTCTGGTCTTATTTATGGAATGTGTGTTGAATGTGAGGTTTTTGATTATTTTGAATGGCAAGAAGCTTAGATGGATTGAGGCTTGTAATGGATTATGGATTCCGTCAGGGAAGTCCATTATCACCGTATCTGTTCATTATGTGTGCTCAACTCCTTTCAAATGCTATGGATCAAAGGGGTCACAGTTTGGGTATTCGAGTGGACTAAAAATTACTCACTTTATGCAGATGATGTAGTTGTCTTTTCTCAAGCTACCTGCGGATTGGCTAGACTACTGATGGAAATCATTGAGGGTTTCTGTAGATAGACGGGCTTGAAGGTAAATAGTAACAAGTCCCAAATTATGTTTGGGAAAGCTGTTGGAAGACCTAGCAAGAAGAAGTTGGCTAGAATTCTCGGGTTCAAGGCTTTTAAGGAGTGGAAGTACTTGGGTATCAAAATCTCTCTTAAGAGATTGAAGGTGGCTGATTTTCAAGATCTTTTGAGTCAGGTTATGGATAAGCTGAATGTTTGGGGGAAGAAATCATTGTCTTTGGGAGGTAGAATTGTGCTCTTAAAGACCTCTCTTTTATCTTTGCCAAACTTTGTCATTACACATTCTATGGTTCCTAAAAAGGTGTTACATGAGATAGAAAAGGTGTGTAGAAACTTTGTTTGGCATCAACCTGATGGGGGAAGAGGGTTACATTATGTTGCTTGGGATGAAATGTGTAAGCCTAGAAGTGTTGGTGGGATTGGTTTACAGTCTTTTGCCATTAAAAGTGGTACATTGAAAGCAAGATTGGCTTTGAATTATATCCAAAACCCGAACTCCCTACTGCATCGAACTCTCAATGCTAAATACAGAGATGGTATTCTGGATGGGAATTGTAAGCATAACTCTTCTAATGCTTGGAAGATTATGATAGAAGGAGGAAAGTATCTCAAGAATGTTGTCAAATGGAAGGTGGGTAAAGGTGATAAAATTGATGTTCTTGGTGACATTTGGATTATTGACAAATGTCTTAATGCTTGGCCAACATTTTTGAATTGCATTGCATTGGAAGGTATGAAGGTTCAGCAACTTATAACTGATGAAGGAACTTGGAATGATATAAGGTTGAGTCTATTTTTTCATGAAGATTTAGCTTGGCTAATCAAGCAAGTGCTTATTGATAGAGAAGGTGGAATTGATAAGCTGAACATAGTAAAAAGGCTCTCGGGTTGTTCTGTTTTAGCATTGGCTTTTGAGGCTGTTATGAATAATAGATACAGGAATGATGATGCTGGATTCTATGAGTGGTTAAGGAAGCTTAAACTCAACATTAAAGTGGAATTATTTTTGTGGCGACTTGGTAAGTATGCTATACCTACTAATTCCTTTCTTAAAAATATACGACTAGCTACTAGTGACCTATGTGCTAGAGGCTGCTGTGAGGTTGAAAACTATGAGCACATTGTGGTCTAGTGCAAGTTTTTTACGGAGATAGTTTCCACAATTAGAGAATGGGGATTCGGTATAAATACATTCCATTCTCTTGATGAATGTTTACTGGAATTCAGAAGAATATCCTTCAGTAATCCTGGATTGGTTAGACTATACTGCACCTCTATTTTTCTGAATTGGAAAAACCGAAATCTGGTTAAACATGGGAAGGCTGCTTTATCATCTTCTATGGTAGCGGTGAATGTTATTTCTTTAGCCACTTCTAATCTACATCCATTCCTAGATATCTGGGGTGCTAACCTCCATTGGGAGTCTTTGTTTTCTTGACACCCTCCACCGCTAGATTGGATCAAGATTAATGTGGATGCTTCTTTGCTCTCTAATAACCGGGCTAGTATTGGAGGCATTTTCAGAGATTATAAAGGCAGATTTCTCCTTGCTTTTGGGAAGAGCTTGTTGCATTGGGATATTGCTCAACTAGAATTGGAAGCAATCCTTGTTCTTCGGGAATACATACAAGGATGGATGCTTGAGAGTAATGGTGTTATCATTGAAATTAAGTGATAACATCAATGTGATTACATACATTCAACAATCTATGAAGAAGATTGAATGGCATATGGAGGAGTGCTTGGATAAGGAGCTTTTCTTACTTAATTACTTTAATAAAATCATTTTTCACCATGTAAATAGGAAGTGTAACCGAGTAGCAGATCTTTGTGCTACTTTGGATTTAGATGGTAATTTTCTGTTTGATAGCTCTTCTTTTGGTAGTATACCGTCCACCTCGATGGAATTAATCAAGGAGGATGGCTACCCATTTATCAAGTGTAATTAGTTTTATTTGTTTCATCTTCAATGCAAAATTGCAATTTTCAAAAAAAAAAAAAAAGGAATCAGCTTTAACATTGGGCTCAAATAGTTTGACAACAAATCCATCTTCCATTAGAAAAGAACCACAGGTCGGAGGATTAACTTTAATATACAGACATTTAATCCCTGGATTTACTTGTTCTTGTCCAGATGATAATACACTGGCAGTGCCTTCCAATTCAATTTTTGATTGATTTCCTCCCTCTACAGCTTTTTCACAAACAATTGGTTTGCAAACTTGAACCTTCTCAAACAATTGATCATCTCCCATAATAGGCATATATTTAAAACTGGAAAACCTGCTAACAATCAATTTTCTTCCTGACAAAGATGATCCATCATTATGAAGAGGAGAGTTCCTTTCATCTTCAATCATAACTTGTTTACCTTTTCCCTCCACAGGTGATACCACCGCAACTTTCTCCAAATTTGTTTCTCAGATAACCAGGGTTGAATTGCAATTTCTTGATGCCTTCTTAGGATATGCTTTACAGGAAGTTACTGATGCTACTCCCTTCCATGGAGGAACATTCTAGTCATCGGAGGTGGCCGGAGGGCGATCCTCCATCACCCGTGTGAATCCCGCCTACAGGTCGCTTCACACAAAATATGAAAATTCTTCATTAAAAACCGGGAGTTTCTCTCACTAAGTTTTCTTAAGAGCTATTTAAGTTGAATGCATAAAGTATCCATGTTAATTTTAATTTCTTCATGAAAAGCCCCATGATTATACTCCTAATTTAACATTAATTTACTTGTTAAGGATAATTTATAATTAATTCAAATAAATAATAAAAAAATATAAAATTAAAAAAATTCCACAAATTCTTGGGAACATCCCCTTAGGTCATTTCTGACCTTTGAGAGTGAACCTAAGAGATTTGGATTTGATTTGGATAAAAATCAAAAAATCTCTTTAATTATGGTAATTTTAAAAATCCATTAATTAACCAAATTACAAAAAAATTATAAGTAATTCAAGAAAAATATAATTCAATCAAACTCAAATTCATTCAACTCAATGTAAAATCGAAAATTTTCTAAAAATTTCAAATCTAAAAAATTTGGTCAAAGTTAAAAAGTCAACTTTCCATCAACCATAGTTCAAATTTAGGTCCAAATTTCAAAAAAGTATAAATTTTTATAAAAAACTCCAAATTAAGCAAACTAATAATCTAATTACTCATCTTAGGGTCTAATTTTTGTTAAAAATCTTAAACTTTCAAAATTAACTTTAACTTAAAAAGTCAACTTTTTGTCCTTAATTAACACTATTAAATAATTTTGAATAATTTAAAAAATTTCAATAATTTGTTAAAGTTCCAAAAACTCTAAATTGATTAATAAAACCAATTAACACACCCTTTACTACATAACTACCAATCTAAAGATTAAGTTTTTTGGATGGACGACTCTAGGCTGCTGGGCTATGTGTCTTGAGGAGGCGTGGTTCCTTGAGCTTGGTGGCTTAATACCACAAACGAATTTAATAGAGTGTGAAACATTGAAATTTAATGACTCTTAATTATTTACATAAAATAAAATCCTTAGTCTAATTATATCAACTATGTTCTTAGGATGGACTACTTTGGACTACGAGGCTAAGTGTCCTAAGGAGGCCTGGTTCCTCAAGTTTTGTGGCACAATGTCACAAATCAGTCGATAAAAAATATAAAGTGATTTAATCCTTAAACTCAATAACTAATCAAATAAATTAAAGTACATCAATCCCTTAATATTTAACTAATTAATTTTATTTGATCAATCAATATTTAAAATTTATCCCAAATTAACCCTTAATACATTAATACTTAATTTTAAAAACATGTTTTTCCTTCTACCTTTAACTAACCTGAACACTAGATAACTTCAACAAACTCCCTACCTTAGGAACTACCCTAGTCACATGGCCTTCAACACACACTTTAGATGGTTTGTTAGGATAACCAACTATAGTCTAGGCTAGGCTGGCGTTTACTTTTATCATTGTGTGCTGGATTTTCTGAGATTTTATTGCATGCTATGATTGAAAATTGATTGATGTGAGTATTTATTTATTTTAATTTAAATCAATGAATTGATGTGATGGGTGATAGTTTACCCTTAAGTTAGGACCATTCTACTTATTCATTGAGTTTTCTATAGGTGGCCATAATTGTGTAGGATAATAAAAAGGGGGCTAAATTAATAATTAATACAATTGCTATAGGTGATTTAATTGCTTAACCCCCAAATAAATAAGAGCCTGACTAAGTGTGATTTATTTTAATGCAAATATATTAACTGCTTGGCATATTTATTTCCATTTGTAGGGTTTGAAAGAGGAAAGAACACCCCTTAGGGAGATAGTCTTTTTCCATTTAGAAGCCAAAATTTGGATCATTTTAATACCCAAAGAAGAAAATCATAACCTCTCCCTCAGGGGGGAGAGTTTTTTTTTTCCATTTTAGTATCTAGGTAGGATGCATCCAAACAGCTCAAAGAGGAGAAGACCGAGGAATCAAATCAGAGAGTATCACACTCAAACTCACTTGTGTCTACCTTAGGATTAAAATTCGAGTTTATGGTTAGTGGTTCCCGGCCACCTTTAATTTCTAGAAATATGGGTTATAATAAATGGGGAATTTGCCTACAGATATTACTTTAAGGAATTAATTTAAGTGATTAATTCATTTGATTTTATTTGATTATGTATAGGATGTTGCTAACTTTTCCTAGTTTTTTTTAGCATTTTTATACTATTTTTATTTTAGCCTGGATACGTGGAAGCTCGTGAGGGTACACTTAAAAACTTATTTTACTTAAATCAAATTAAAACTTTTAGCTCACATAAAAATTCTAACAATCTAAGAAGTAAGTCCGGGACCATCGTGAGTCTACATATTAAGATTAATTTCTTCTCTTCTTTATTAGGCACCTCCCCACCTGAAAGTTCTGGAAGACCACCTAGCCTTTAAGGGTGCAGATCAATGAGGGGAATATTATGTAATCTCTAGGAAAAAAAATATTTAAAAGCCTTTTTAAAAATTGCTACATATTTATTTTATGGATTTAACTGAGGCAATTAGAATGCAATGAATTTCAAATTCTTTTTAAAAATGAGGCTAAAATTTTAAATACATTTGTCTTAAGCATTTTCACCCTACATAAGTTAGGGGACTAATTAGGATATGCTCTAGATGATGGTCCCAGTTCTCAGAAACTTTAATAACAACATCCCTACCCTTTTTTGATGAAGATCAACCTCATGGATTTTAATCGACTAGGTTATTAGCTAGCTCCCCAATTTAGGCTGGGTTAAGTTCAGATTTTGTACCGTATTAGCTAGGTTAGTTTGCTATAGTGCCTAAATTTAGATTTACAATTTGGAATAGATTTTGAATCATAAGATCCTAATCTCAAGGAATATAATCCCAAATTTCTTAAAAATTACTTAACTCAAATTAAAAATATCCTCAATCTAAAATTTAATGCCCAACACTTAGCTTAGGTTGGGGTACCTCAAAATTATTCAGAATGTCCAAGTGCCTCCAACCTCTCCTCTATTTACTCCAGAAATAACTGTTAAAATTTTGATATACTCCCAGTTGAAACTCCAAATTCACCTTTTTGTTATCATTCCTAAAAAATCATTATACAAAGTTTTTGTTGCTATTTTAATCAAGAGTATTCATAGGAGACTATGATTTCTTATGATATAATTAACTTTGAGGGTTTATGCTCATAGGATATTTAGAACTCACATCAATTTTTCAAAACTCAATTAAAATTTCTTTTAGAAATCATACTTATAATGTTCGTTATCAACATAATAAAATGATTGCTAACAGATGATATCTTCTTTCTTCAGGGAGATATATCATGTGTTAACATAAATTTGTATATGAAATTAATGATTATTTCTCTTGATTATCAAAGTTAGATATTTGAATAAACTTCATTTAGTCCCTTAGGAGTCATATGTGGTTCTCCCTTAAACAAGGCTACGACATTCAAGAGAAAATCCATAATTCATGGTCTAAACCTGTTAAGAGATTTTATCTCCACCTTTCAAGGTGGTATATTATTCTTAATGGTTTGTTTGACTTTAGAATTAAAATTAAAATTTAATTTTTAAAATTTTCCAAAGAAAATTAATTTATATATGTTTTGCACCTTACAAGGCAAATCCTCTTTTCAAACAACAAAACTCCCTATAGCAAGATTGAAAATTTTCATTCTCAAATTCTCCACCATGATCACTAAGAATAGTTAGAACTTCACAACCTAGTTTTCTCAGAATTCAAGTGGAGAATTTTATAAACTCCTTAAATGATTCACTTTTATGAGATAAGAATATAATCCAAGCAAACCTCGAGTAATCATCAATAATCACATATCCAAAGACTTTCCCTCCTAGACTTATAGTGCTAACAGGTACAAAGAGATCCATTTGAAGGAATTTTAAGGGTTTGTTAGTGTTAATGTCCTTGATTTAGTGGAAAGAGGATTTAGCTTATTTTCCTAATTAATAGGCATCACACAGGTAGTTCTTAATAAAATCTTATTTGAGTATGCCTCATACTGTCTTTTTAGGTGATGTTTTTTATGACTTTTCATGCATGCATAACATAGTCTCCTATGCCATAACAAGTATTCATCAATAATAGTTTTTAGGCAAAGAGAAGTAGCAGATTTAATACAATTCATATCAAGCATATAAATTTTATTAATTCTTTTTTCTTATAAAACAATATTTTTATTTAAGCTAATTATATAGCTTGTAGATAAAAATTTTATACTGAACCCTTTATCACACAATTGGCTAATACTGAGCAAATTCTATTTCAAGCCATCTACCAATAAGATATTTTCAATAATTAAATTTTTTGAGTTGCTGATTATACCTGATCTAACTAATTTCCTAGTAGTAATATCTCTAAGTGTTACCTTGTCTACTACCCTGGCCTCCAATATTTTGAATTGCTTTATATCTCCAGTTATATCCCTTGCATATTCGATGTCCATATACCACAAGCTCTCACTAAGCCTTTTGTGAGAGCATCCCTACAAAGTCATCAAGGATTATATTAGGGAGCCTAAAAAGGTTTGGGTTCCACCTTATAGATTGATGATTGAAATTATTACATGCTATGCTTTAATTTATGCAGTTTTGGCCTTCACATTAAATGTGTTCAATGGTGAATAGTGCAAGTGTAGGAAATATATTTCCTAGCATATCACAAAAAAAAAACCTAACTAATGGGAATATATTCACAAGTCTACGTAGGTAATGGTGCCTCTTTGTAGGTTTAAATGATGCATGTTGTGGTGATGGTTTATGAAATTTTATAAGTGTAGGTGGTGTTTCTTTTCTTTAAAAGTAGTTAATTTCACTTCAAAAGATTTGTTTGAACATTAAAGAATTGAATTGTCAATTTTTAATGCGTACTCCCTATCATCAGTATCATCTAAACATGTATTTAATTCTTTAAATGAAATTTCTAAATCAATATGAGATGCTTTTAAGGAGTCATTGTCAGCAGTTAAAATAAATGCTTCTTATTTAGTAAATCAAATTCAATATGTAAGATCATATGATTGTTATCTAGAGTAAAGTGATATTTTCTAAAACATTCATGCTCTTTTAACAAATTTGAAAAATCAAAATTAAGGCTTGCTTACATTTTCTTAAGATATATGCATTATGAATTTTTCCAAAAGATTCCAATAATTCATTTTAAGAAAGCTAACATACCTCCTCTTAATCAAAATGATCAAGATAGTTATATGCTAATAAGCACAAGTTGGTTACCTCCTTTTCTTCTTATGTATTAGATGATTCTAAAGTGAAGTATGTCTAGAAGCCTTCTATGTTTGTTGTTTACTCTTTTCAAAATTAGGTTTTTCTTCACCCTTCTCCTTGATTGGGTGAGCTTATAAATTTGGGCAATCAATCCTCAAGTGCCCTGTCTTCCTACATTCAAAATAGATTACATTAAAAGAAATCTTAGAATTTTTGTTAGCTTTACCATAATTTTATTGCGGTCGATGCTTTTTCTTTTTTCTTTCGAAAGCTTTTAAATTGCTATGTCATTAGTGTTATGTCATCATCATCTTGCAGTGCGAAACCATAAATATTAGAATCATTAGTTTTTAAGGCTATAGTTTTCACCTTTCTTTTTTAACCTGCATAAATCAATCTTTGACTTACTCCTTGCTCATAAGAAATGTGTGATTTGAGCAAGTTATCAATTAAATAAACTTTTAGAACCTTGGATTCAATAATAGTAATTATTTTAACATCATAGGAACTAGGTAGATAATGCAAAATCTTATTAACTTTTTTAGAATTTATAAATTTTCTACTTAAAGCATGCAAGGATGTCATAATCAGAGTGAACCTAATATACATTTAAAAATTTGACTCACTAGATTTCATGAAAAATAGTTCATAATTATAGAGCTGAATGTTTAACCTAGATTTTTTCACTTCATTATTTCCTTTGCAAATTATGAAGAGTTTATCCCAAAATTTTTTACCAGTAGTGCAAGAATATAAACACATGTAATCTGCATATTTTATTGCATTAATAAATCAGTTTAAACATTTAGCATTTTATTGTCCTAAATCTCTAACCTTAATACTCCATTTAGAAAAAAGGTAGTTCATATTTAATACTGATTATAAAGCGAGAAGGTGTAGAATATCCTTCCTAAACTAACATCTACATGCAGTAATCTATTAATTTCAAGAATTAAATATGTAAATTTCTTAAAAATAAAAAAGAATGTTATCAAATAATAGTTGTCATATGATTGAATATCCTTATACAGTATTATGATTTCCAAAGTTAGCCATCAATCATTTTTCAAAAGTTTTCTAGAACCTAGTTTTTGAATAGTAATACTAAAGAAGGATGTTTAAAGAACCTGCAGTTGTTAAACCTAAGCTATTATCCCATGGGTAATTAGAACAGGGGTGGTGAATTGGTAATTTAAAATTTTCTTTTAAAAAAATCTTTTTATAACTTTTTAAATATTTAAAAATAGATAATTTTATCAATCAATATGGAAGCGAATTAATTTCAAAATAATAAAAGTATTAGAGTTTTCAACCACATAGTTAATCACAAAAAATATAGTGCAAAAAATAATAAGAATAAAAACATTAGAATTTATACTGGTTTAATCAAGTAATGACATATGTCCAGTCCCCGGAGTCCTCCTCTGAACATCTCATTAAATGTTAAGTGACTCTCCTTTAGCCTCCATAACTTGGCAGAGAAACCCTTACAAAATCTCTTCTACTAACCCAGTGTGGTAGAGGACTTTACTCTTTTCACTATCCTGGTGAAACATAGAACCTGGAATCCTTTTTCACCCTCCTGGTGAAAGCAGAGAACCTGAAATATTTTTTCACCCTTCTGTTGAAGGTAGAGAATCTAGAAGCTTTTTTTCCTTCCAGGAGAAGGCAGAGTACATTGAATCTTTTTTCACCCCCAAGTAATAGAAGAATTGGAAAATGGAAAGAATAAAACACTGAATTATTTGAGGAAATTCAAATTGCTACCTAAAGTAGAGCTATTTTGGTGGAGATTATGTAAGAATGCTCTTCCTACTAACTCCTTTTTGAATTATAGAAACTTAATGCAATCAAGTAGATGTCCGTGTCATTATGATTATGTGGAAGACCAGGAGCATGAGGCTATTTTTCTAATCAACTGCTTCAAATTGTACATAAACTTCGTGAATGGGGATTTCAAGTTCCTATATTTGATTCCTACTCCAAGTGCATAGAGGAGTTGAAGAAATTGTCTATATTTAACTTAAACATAGTGAAACTTTACTGTATAGCAGTTTACTTCTCATGGAAAAGAAGAAATCAAATAAAGCTTGGAATGGATACTCAATCTATTCATTATTTGGCTTCAAATGTTTTAAGTTTAAGTATGCAGATGTCAATTAATCCAATTCTAAGAATCTGGGATGCTAATCTTCAATTGGAGTTTGTTGATATTTGGCGTCCTCCTCCCCTAGATTGGATAAAGATTAATGTGGATGCTACTCTAAAGGATTCATATAATGCAGTCCTTGGAGTTATTATTAGAGATCATAAGGGGCAATTCCTTGGTGCTTTTGGTAAGCAGTTGAAGCATTGGGATATTGCATCTATTGAACTACATGCGGTTTATTTACTTATAGAACATTTATAATGGTGGATGTTCCAATACAAGGGAGTTATTATTGAAGGAGACAATCACGATGTGATCAAATGACTTCAAGATTCCTTGAAGAAGATGAAATGGAGGCAATTGAAAGATTGGAATAAAGACATTATTTTCCTTAAGGATTTTAATAATGTTATATTTCATTTAATTTCTATGAATTGTAATAAACTAGTAGATTGTTGTGCTACTTTAGCTTTAGATAGTAGCTTTACTTTTGATTGCTTTTCTGATAATGGCATTCCTTCTTCTTTATTTAATTTGTTAAAGAAAGAATGTGATTACTATCTTTAGATGCTTGTAACTCTTTTTCATTTTTAATGCAAATTGCAATTAAAAAAAAAAAGTAATGGAAGAAAACCACATCCTAGTGCTACAGAATGTCTCCAAGGGGTCACCAAAGAATCAAGGTAGAGACTTGGAGAAGATAGACAAGAACCTTACTTGGAGAAACCTTGTGAACCCCTCACAAAAAATCTCTTTCTCTTTTCTCAACTAAAGCTCTCCTAAACTGCTTCTTAATACTCCCTTTAAAGAAACTTAGCAACAAAAGGCTTTTTAATCAAGTCTAAGTGAGAGTTTAAATAGAGAGCCTCTCAAAAAGTCCTAAATTTCAATCTATTATTTAAAATCATCCAGTACGATCCTATGATTATCCTATAAGATTAGTACAAAATAACCCTTTTATACATTATGAGTTGTATTTTCTTGTAAGATCAGTTCAAGAGTTTATAATGATCATTCAGTATCTTAGGCAACGATAAATCATTATCCCATGCATCTCTCGATTCGTACATTATGAAGTTTGAGAGGCATCCTGTATGATTAGTTGAAAACCTATGGTATTTCATCTTACATAATAGGTGATGATAAATTATCATCCCATGCATTGCTCCGGTTGTATAGTATAATTATCACCAATCATCCTATATGATTTGATCAAACAAATTAACTATAATTATTTCCCTAATCCTAGGATTAATTTTTGCATGATTTTCATATATCATATAGTATAATGCATATTATATGGTATGATTAGAACAAAATTTGAATTTAAAAATATTACCTAAATTGTGATTGATGGCTATTTTCATGATTATAATTGATTATCATGTATGATAAGGATTATCCATTATGATTATTTTAATTAATATCAATTAAAAAAAGTGTCATAATTATTAATTTTTTGGTTAACTATTTGTCCAGTACATTATAAATCGTACAGTATGATTAGTTCAGAAAATTCATCATCTTCCTAACTCACTAACTCACCCCCTTGAGTGTGTGTGCGAGGCTACCCAGCTTTAGGATCCATTAACATATCTAACTGACTCAAGAAAGATAAAAAGTATATAAAGACTAAAAATATAAACTTTAATCCTAGCCTACACAATCTTGAGTGAATTAACGTTGCAAGTGAACAATGGACCTAAAATTTTAGTGAGCAGGGACAAACATATATGCAATAAACTCAATAACCAAAAGATAGCATAGTAAGAAATCCAATAATATTTGTTATCATAAAAATTTCACAAGACTTGGGTCCATATTTACATAAAAAATCATCATTTATAGATCCTTACACAACTTTCTTTCTTTGAGGTGGACCACATTATCATTGATGAGGTGCTAAAAAGTCAAGTTGGAGATCATATATTTCTTGTGTCGTGGAAGAACAAACTATCAATAAAAAATACTTGTTTTGCTTGAGATGAATTGAAGAAGCATGCACCATACCATATGGAAAAATACAATGATTTTAAACTTTTTGAGAAGAGTTGTTCAAGATTCTAAGAAATTGAAATTGCATAAGGTGCCAATAGTGAAAGAAAATGACTAACAACTAGGGCTCAAAAAACGTAGAATGTTGGAGCTAGAACAAGCCTGTAATACTGAAAAGCTAAAGATATTTACTTAGGAATTAAATTTTTTTGTTTTATTATATTTATGTATGATTATGCTTTTGTAATTATTAAATTGTTGTCATATGTATAAATTTGAAATTTTGATTATGAGAAATTCAAAAATTTGAAATTATGAAATTTTGATTTCTAAAATATTGAGATAAAAAAATTTAAATTTATATAAAAATGTTTATGTTGATGAAAAAATAAATAAATAAGCCATTCTACTTTTGTATTGCATGCCAAGTCATTTCAAGGGGATAGTGACATAACAACTAACATATTACTTCCTCATTTTCAAACATGTTGCTATCCCTCTCCCTCTTCCCTTTTCCCTCTCTTTGAGCAATTTCAAAAGTCATAAAGTGTGTGCTAGTTTGTAATTTTTTTTCTCTTTTTGTATAATACTTATATAGTTGGTTAAAAAGCCAAACACACACACAAGAGTGAAAGTCAAAATAAATTACTTTGAAGTTAATTAAAATACTTGATTTTTTTATTAATCAAACTATGTGATCCTAATTAATCATTTTTTATGAGGAATAAAAATTTTATAATTTATGATAACTAAGTGCCATTAATTAATAAAAAAATAAGATTCAATACTTGCATAACTAATCATACTATACAATCAATATCATATTGGATGATCAATTATTTAAGAATAAAATCAGTAATTTCTAATATTTTAAAATAAGTAAATTTAAATTTAATCAAATCATACTGGCTAAACCCTTTTCTATAGTATTGAACTTTATTTTCTTATTTCAATGTCTAAAATCAAGGGTCAAATCAAATATGATTTTGTACTGTACTATCTTAATTATATAATCTGATCTACAAAGAGCATGTTCAGATGAACATGATTTGGACAAGACTGTTAAGATAGTTTCTATTTGAATGCTTTACATTTTGTAACTTATGTAGTT